>NC_090186.1:45133755-45253755 GCF_024679245.1 Pseudorasbora parva | reverse complement strand
CATGTCCTCCGAAGACCTTCCTCTGATCTTTGAGCCGTTTGAGGACATTTTGGCTCCGGCATCCGGAACGCCGGGAAACTCGGAGCTGATGCTTCACACTTCCTCTGATGGCCGAGTTTCAGGAGCGCCCGAAAGCAGAGCTGATGCGGATGAGCAGCAAACACACAGTGAGCGGCTACACAGCACATAATAATAATAATAATAATAATAATAATAATAATAATAATAATAATAATAATAATAATAATAACTAGAGGAGACAGTTTGATGAAAACATTGATGTTGTCTCTTGACGAAGCCAGCTCTGAAAATGTAAAATAACTTAGAACATCTTGAAGGTTTTACTGGGAGAAAGTTAAAAATATATATATATACTTGGATGTTGTAAACATGATTTAGCACATGAATTTATCATGTTTTTGCATATTGTTGACATTATTTAGCATTTTGCTAACATGTTGCTAGCATTAATTTGGATGTTTCTAGCATGATTTAACATTTACTTGCTTGAATTAGCATGTTTAAGCATATTTTAACATTTTGCTAGCACAAATTAGTTTTTCATGGACATTAAACATGTTGTTAATATTAATTAGCATGTTGTTAATATGATTTAGCCTGTTGCTAGCATTATTTAACATTTTGCTAACAATTTGCTAACATAATTTAACATGTTGCTAGCATTTTTTGCACATTGTTTGCAATAATTAGCATTTTGCTAGCATGTTTTAATGCTTTGCTAGCATTAATTAGGATGTTGCTAGCATGATTTAACATTTTACTTTCATGAATTAGCATGTTTTAGCATTTTTTACCCTTTGCTAGCATGAATTATCATGTTATATACTTTATTTAGCATGCTGTTTATATGATTTAGCCTGTTGCAATGTTTTGTTAACATGTTGGTAGCATTATTTAAAATGTTCCTAGCGTTATTTAACATGTTGCTAGCGATTTTTTACATGTTGTTAGCATTAATTAGCATTTGGCTTCCATGTTTTAACACTTTGCTATCATGAATTACCATTTTGTTATCATTTTTTATACATTGCTAACATGAAATAGGTTGTTTGCATTATTTCGCATTTTGCTAATATGCATTAGCATTTAGCTAACATGCATTAGCAAGTTTTAACATGTTGCTGACATTATTTAACATGTTTTGCTAGCATTGAATTAACATTTTGCTAGCATGATTTAACACTGTTAACATGAAATAACATTTTGTTAGCATAGCATGAATTAGCATTTTGTTAACATTCATCACCATAATGCTAGCATTATTTTACATGTTTTTATCATAATTAACATTAACATGGCTAGCATGATTTAACACTTTTGCTAACATGAAAAATGTTCGCATTATTTAGCATTTTGCTAGCATGAATTCGCATGTTTTGCTAGCATGAATTCGCATGTTTTGCTAGCATGAATTAGCATGTTTTGCTAGTATGATTTAACATTTTGCTAACATGAATCAGCAGGTTTTAGCACATTGCTAACATGAAATATGTTGTCCGTGTGAATTAGCATGTTACCAGCATTAATTAGCATTTTTTCCTAACATGCATTATATTGCTAACATTTTTTAATGTGCTTTTAAAATTAATTATCATTTGCCTAGCATATTTACCACATTGCTATCATGAATTAGCAGAAGAAGTAGATCAGTGTGTTAGCTTTGTAACCTGTTCTGATTGGTCCAGCAGGCGATGATGTCACACGGAGCTCGGTGTTAGAGGAGCAGGAATCGAAAGGTTGGTGCGTTTAAAGCGACAGCGCTAGTTTCTGACACGGCGTGAGCTAAGCTAAGTCTCTGTCTTACAGAGGGGCCTGAAGAAGAGGAGGATGAGGAGGAGATGGACTCTGAGGAGGAGGAGGAGAGTGAAGAGGACCTGATGGAAAGCACCATGGCTCCGCCCACCCGGGCGCCCTACAGTTTGATCCCGCCTCCTCCGGTCTGGGTGCAGCGGAACCAGGGCCTGGGTGAGAACCTTCATTACTGCAGTAAAAGTACAGAAGTATTTGTTTTCAAAAGTACTTAAGTATCAAAAGTAAATGTCCTTCTTCATGTCGCCGCATTATTGTATTATAGTTGTCTAAATGCACATTATGCCATCATGGTTTAAGCCAGTCAGTGACGCTCCATCTGACACACTAGCAGACGACTAACTTAAACTCATTTAAATACTTGTAGAAAAGTTACAAAGCTGCTGTCACTTTAAGGCCGAATGCACGGATCCAATACACTGATACACATCTGATATTCTCACACTGTTCACCTTCACTGAAGACAGAATCAACTTTGTTTATGTCAATACTCCACTAAATGAGCATTTGGACATCCGTCTTCTTCCATTTTGCTCTAAACTATAAATCAGTGTTTAATAAATGCTGTGAAATCATTGAACTTCACGAGACTCTACAAGAGTGATTCCTGAAAGGCTTTCTGCAAAAACCCAAACACCTTTAAAAGAAGAAAAAAATCATCACTGACTTTCAAAGCTGCGACAGAAACGACTTTCCACTTCGAGGACCTTGATAGAAATGTAGTGGAGTAAAGAGGACGATATTTGTCTTTCAGATGGAGTGAAGTTAAAGCTACACTGTGTAACTGTTTTAGTTTATTCTTAGCTAAAAACGCTTAGTTCTTATAAATATATGTGCTCATTAATGTATATTTACTTCTTTTGAGTAATAAAGTATTCTGGTAAGTTTATAATATGCCGTTGTAAACACATACGGGTGAGGGGTTCGAGTGCCGGTCGCCATGTTGCTCCTCCATCTTGAAAGTACAGTAGCCAGAGAGGGACATACCCGTAAATTCAAGCTTCGGCTTTCGCGTTTTAACACTCGATGGCACCGTGTCGAAGGTGAAGAGGGGGATTGCCGTGTTAATCTTGGACTAAATCAGCCACCGTAGGAGTTAAAACGAAATCAGAATTGAGAGGAACAGAAACTAATATTCACTGGATGATCATAAACCTTTACACCGCTAGATGGGGGAAAATATCACACAGTGGAGCTTTAAAGTCGTAATTTTCCAGAAGAAATAATACTCCAGTAAAGCACAGAGACTCAAACAGTGAACTTCAGTACAGGACTCGAGTAGATGAGCTGAGCTACTGACCAGCTCTGGTGGCGACGGCAGGTTTAGGGAAAATAGCGCAGTAAAAGTACCGATACAGCGCTTATAATGTACCCGAGTAAAAGTAAAAGTTCAATGTTTAAAGCTACTTACCTCATCAGCATGACTGACGGTCTTTATCTCTGTCTGCAGTGCGGAGCTGGGTGGAGCTGATCCGAGAGAAGGTGCGGCTCATCCTCACACACACACACACTATTCCTCAGGGCTGTGTCCATCAGTCCAAAATACAGAACAAACCGGGAAAGAGGAAAACAGCTGTTAGCAAAGATCAACAAAATGTTAATTCATTGTAATTAACGTTACCAACAAGTTAAAACAAACTATTAAAATGTTAATTAATGCTAACAGTGTGCTAAAAATGTTAGCAACATGCTAATCCATGTTACCAACGTGTTTAAACATGCTATTAAAATGCTAATTAATGTTGATAGCATCATAAAAAAGTTACAATAAGTGTTAATTATAAGCTAAGTGTGTGATGGGTAGGTTTTGGGGCAGTGTGTGTGTGTGTGAGTGAGTGAGTGTGTGTGTGTGTGTGTGTGTGTGTGTGTGTGTGTGTGTGTGTGTGATGGGTAGGTTTAGGGGCAGTGTGTGTGTGTGTGTGTGTGTGTACTGAGCACTAGCGTGTCCTCTCCCTGTAGGCAGGTTATGTGTCCGGGATGCTGGCTCCGGTGTGTGTGTGTGTGTGTGTGTGTGTGTGTACTGAGCACTAGCGTGTCCTCTCCCTGTAGGCAGGTTATGTGTCCGGGATGCTGGCTCCGGTGTGTGAGTGTGTGTGTGTGTACTGAGCACTAGCGTGTCCTCTCCCTGTAGGCAGGTTATGTGTCCGGGATGCTGGCTCCGGTGTGTGAGTGTGTGTGTGTGTACTGAGCACTAGCGTGTCCTCTCCCTGTAGGCAGGTTATGTGTCCGGGATGCTGGCTCCGGTGTGTGTGTGTGTGTGTGTGTACTGAGCATTAGTGTGTCCTCTCCCTGTAGGCAGGTTATGTGTCCGGGATGCTGGCTCCGGTGTGTGTGTGTGTGTGTGTGTGTGTGTGTGTGTGTACTGAGCATTAGTGTGTCCTCTCCCTGTAGGCAGGTTATGTGTCCGGGATGCTGGCTCCGGTGTGTGTGTGTGTGTGTGTGTGTGTGTGTGTGTGTACTGAGCACTAGCGTGTCCTCTCCCTGTAGGCAGGTTATGTGTCCGGGATGCTGGCTCCGGTGTGTGAGTGTGTGTGTGTGTACTGAGCACTAGCGTGTCCTCTCCCTGTAGGCAGGTTATGTGTCCGGGATGCTGGCTCCGGTGTGTGAGTGTGTGTGTGTGTACTGAGCACTAGCGTGTCCTCTCCCTGTAGGCAGGTTATGTGTCCGGGATGCTGGCTCCGGTGTGTGTGTGTGTGTGTGTGTACTGAGCATTAGTGTGTCCTCTCCCTGTAGGCAGGTTATGTGTCCGGGATGCTGGCTCCGGTGTGTGTGTGTGTGTGTGTGTGTGTGTGTGTGTACTGAGCATTAGTGTGTCCTCTCCCTGTAGGCAGGTTATGTGTCCGGGATGCTGGCTCCGGTGTGTGTGTGTGTGTGTGTGTGTGTGTACTGAGCACTAGCGTGTCCTCTCCCTGTAGGCAGGTTATGTGTCCGGGATGCTGGCTCCGGTGTGTGTGTGTGTGTGTGTGTGTACTGAGCACTAGCGTGTCCTCTCCCTGTAGGCAGGTTATGTGTCCGGGATGCTGGCTCCGGTGTGTGTGTGTGTGTGTGTGTGTGTACTGAGCACTAGCGTGTCCTCTCCCTGTAGGCAGGTTATGTGTCCGGGATGCTGGCTCCGGTGTGTGTGTGTGTGTGTGTGTGTACTGAGCACTAGCGTGTCCTCTCCCTGTAGGCAGGTTATGTGTCCGGGATGCTGGCTCCGGTGTGTGTGTGTGTGTGTACTGAGCACTAGCGTGTCCTCTCCCTGTAGGCAGGTTATGTGTCCGGGATGCTGGCTCCGGTGTGTGTGTGTGTGTGTGTGTACTGAGCATTAGTGTGTCCTCTCCCTGTAGGCAGGTTATGTGTCCGGGATGCTGGCTCCGGTGTGTGTGTGTGTGTGTGTGTGTGTGTGTGTGTACTGAGCATTAGTGTGTCCTCTCCCTGTAGGCAGGTTATGTGTCCGGGATGCTGGCTCCGGTGTGTGTGTGTGTGTGTGTGTGTGTGTACTGAGCACTAGCGTGTCCTCTCCCTGTAGGCAGGTTATGTGTCCGGGATGCTGGCTCCGGTGTGTGTGTGTGTGTGTGTGTGTACTGAGCACTAGCGTGTCCTCTCCCTGTAGGCAGGTTATGTGTCCGGGATGCTGGCTCCGGTGTGTGTGTGTGTGTGTGTGTGTGTACTGAGCACTAGCGTGTCCTCTCCCTGTAGGCAGGTTATGTGTCCGGGATGCTGGCTCCGGTGTGTGTGTGTGTGTGTGTGTGTACTGAGCACTAGCGTGTCCTCTCCCTGTAGGCAGGTTATGTGTCCGGGATGCTGGCTCCGGTGTGTGTGTGTGTGTGTGTGTGTACTGAGCACTAGCGTGTCCTCTCCCTGTAGGCAGGTTATGTGTCCGGGATGCTGGCTCCGGTGTGTGTGTGTGTGTGTGTGTGTGTACTGAGCACTAGCGTGTCCTCTCCCTGTAGGCAGGTTATGTGTCCGGGATGCTGGCTCCGGTGTGTGTGTGTGTGTGTGTGTGTGTGTGTGTGTGTGTACTGAGCACTAGCGTGTCCTCTCCCTGTAGGCAGGTTATGTGTCCGGGATGCTGGCTCCGGTGTGTGTGTGTGTGTGTGTGTGTACTGAGCACTAGCGTGTCCTCTCCCTGTAGGCAGGTTATGTGTCCGGGATGCTGGCTCCGGTGGGCATTGGGATAGCTGGAGCTCTTCTTCTGGTCGGAGCGTTATACAGCATCAGAATAATCCACCGCAAGCGGAAAGAAGGCAGCTTCAAACACCAGAGGAGGAAGGTGAGCCATTAGCCATTATATTTAGTTGGGCAAAGGGGCGGGATGTGGGCGGAGCTTAGGTGACGCAATGACTAATAGACAGCAGATAAACGGCAATCCACCTGTCACTCAAAGTAACCACGCCCTTAATTACGCAGAACTTTAAGGCTTTATATAACGTAAACGAATGAGTTATAGAAAAGCTTCACCCCCTCACAGTCATGAAGGCCAGAATTAGCCGTATAGACCAAAACCACAGTTTGTCCCAGACTGTAAACATGTTTTATTCTGCTGTAAAGTTGGGCATTTTAACATGAGGCTCAATGAGAAAGAAAGAAATGAAGATCTGGGATGATGATTATCAGGAGTTGTTTATTCTGAAGTGAACTAATGCTCTAATCCTGTGACTTTAATCTTCAGCCGCCGAGGGAAGTGCGGAGCGGCCCGGACAACGCCATGCTACTGGCTGACAGCTCAGAGGACGAGTTCTGACCCGCTACACACACACACACACACACACACAGCCCCCCCCTAAACCTACTGATCACACACACACACACACTCTGCCCCTAAACCTACTCACACTCTCTCACACACACTGTCCCCCCCTAAACCTACTCATCTCACTCACTCACACACACTTCCCCTAAACCTACTCATCCCACACACACACACTGTCCCCCCTAAACCTACTCATCTCTCTCTCTCTCTCTCTCTCTCACACACACACACACACACACACCCCCTAAACCTACCCATCACAGGAAACATTCTGCATTTTTACATAAAAAAAAAACAATTTAGTATGTTTATGAATCTATTTACATTGTGGGGACATTTGGTCAATTGTAACAAGTGCCCTCAACATAACGTTAGAGCGATGGACCAGTTTCTAGGTTGGTGGAGAACAGAATTAATACTGGCAGTAAATAAACCACAGAAGCATATGAGGAAAATTACTCAAGAAAATATATTTGTAATTTAACAGTCACATAGACAAAACAAACAAGATTTGGAGACGGAAATAAATTATAAAACAATAAATTGATAAACAAAATATGAATTCTCTGTGTTATCTCTTGTCTTGTTTCTCTTATTCTGTTAAGATTTCGATTTCTTTTTTTTCTCTTGAAATAATTGAATGTACGTTACCTCAATTTGCAGACTGTAGTAAGACCGTTTATCGTTTATTTATTTTCTGTATTTCAGACAGCTATTAAACTTAACTGTCTCTTTAAATTTGGGGATTTTTGTTCTATATTGCGTTCAAACCAGAACCTTCTTTAACAAAACCCCGTAACAAGGTAATAAAACCACAAATAACCAGTCAGCAAAACTGAAATCTCTTATCACATTGAAATGGAAAAGAAACAAAATTAAATACAAAATATACATTTAACTCACACGCAATAACCAAATACCCTTGTTATAACTCTTTGTCTGAATTTGTCCAAGAATGGTCCTTTAACAAGTCCAGTGAGTGAGTGCCAAATCGGCTCAGTCCTACCAGTTCAGAGAAGTATCCAAAGGAAAGAGAATTGTCCTCCTGAAGCAAGTTGATGCAACGCAACGAATGTCCTTAATACAGTGGATACAACAAAAGTGTGCTTTCCCAGGTCCAGGAATCAGCATTCAATTTTGGTGGCTCGCCATCTCAAATCCATGAGAGAGGTTTTCAACTCAAATCAACAAACCTGACCTGTTTTACCAAAACAGTGTCATTAATATATAACAATCTCATCAACTTCTCTTTTTCCTATTTAAACTGTGTTTAAATATGCATCACAACTTTTCATGTCAAGCATGTTATTTTACAGGCATATTGAGAAATGTATATTATACTCATATTGATATGGACATCAATATTCATTCATAGCTTAACAAAATATATCACTCAACATCTCAAAATAAATCATATGAACATGAAATATGAAAACGATTTTTACAACATGCATAATGATATGCAGGTAACAAAAAACACATCTTTTAAAGAAAAGAAAAATACAGATAACTCACCAAATCCCGAGTTTTCAGTTTTTAAAACACCCGCTTCAGATTCACAGGAGTTTCACAATCATCTAGCATCCACGTTTACATCGGCAATCATCATTCTACAATGATTTATCATCATCAATCATAAAGTATTATAAAGTTGTTTATAACAATATTAAATGAATTTTAACAATATAAACCTTTTTAATCCCGTTTCTGCATCACTCATCTCGTGTTCAGCGCATCTCTCGCACTTCCGTGAGTCATCCGCTTGCGTCATACACAGCTTGTGTTACGTGTAATACGTCACATGATCTCCGCTCAAATATGATAATTATTATTTTTATTTATACATAGTTAATTCACAATGTACTTTAATAGATCGTTTCAATATTTTAATTAGAAATACAACTATTAGACTATACAATTATATATATATATTTATTTATATATATATTTATTTTCCTAAGGCACCACATTTAACATGGGTTACACCCTCCCCTCTTTAAATCCATGCAAGTCCCTTTGCATTGCAATTCTGACTACTATCAGTGTCAAGGCTTATATCTTAGTGTGCTTAACTGATCTGGGTTGTTCTGCTAATGTTTCAACGAAAGCTGTGTTTAGTCCTTGCAAAAGAGATTGAATAATAGATATCATAGGATTGCCCAATTCCGGGTAAGTCAGTCTTTTGGATTTTTGTCTCATTCTTTTGGACTTCCTTAATCTACTCTCAGCTTCACATTCATCTGACTCTGTATCTTCTTCAGATGCTTCTGATTCAACTGGATCCACTCTGTCTTTTTCCACTGGAACATGAGGTATGGGTTTTCCATTTTGCTCTGTGTTAGTTTTGTTCTCCATTCTTGTATTAACAGGTGAATTCAAACTTTGTTGCCCTGTTTCTGACAGAAAACTTCTCTCTTCAAATCTTTTTCTTTCAGGTACCATATCACTGTGAGCGGAGGCTGGTCCAATAGAAGACTGAGTTTCAGGTAAGTATTCTGGTTCAGGTAGGTATTCTTCATGCGTATCACTGACATTAGCACTGGCAGGGTTTGAATCAGGTTGTGTCTGAATTACAGGTTCAACGCTTTTGAGGGGAATTTCTCTTGGTGCTCTCACGACTTCAAACTCCTTAACAAATCTCACCGGAATGGTTTCGGAAATGGGCTCAATTCCTTGCATAAGATAATCATCGTCCTCTCCGTCATTATCCAGACACTGCTCTGAACTCTCTGGTTCTTCCTCATTTACTTCTCTCAGAACTTTTCGCCCTCTCTGCTGCTTGTGTGCCATCTTTTCTTCCTCCTCAGATGGTGACAAGAAACCGCAAGGCAACAATAGGTCCCTGTGGAGCGTTCGCAAGGGTCCTTCTTTTCCTTCTGGTTTCACGGTGTACACAGGAAGTTCACCAGCTCGGTTTACCACAATGTATACTTCAGAGTCCCATTTATCAGCCAATTTGTGCTTTCCTCGGAGACGCACATTTCTGACAAGAACTCGATCACCCACATCAAGTGAAGACTCTGTCACTCTTTTGTCATATCTTGTCTTGTTCCTTGCTGCAACCTTTGCTGCATTCTTCCTGGCAAGTTCATAACTCTCCTGCAAATGAGTTTTCAAAGTTTTCACATACTGGGAATGGAACTCATTATGGCTGTTATTCACAGGTACTCTGAAAGCGAGGTCTATTGGCAACCTAGGCTGTCGGCCAAACATTAACTCATATGGTGTGAATCCTGTAGTTTCATGTTTAGTGCAATTATATGCATGCACAACAGGCTTCACAAAATCTCTCCAATGGGTTTTGTCCTTGTTTCTCAGAGTACCCAGCATACTCAACAGAGTTCGGTTGAACCTTTCAACTGGGTTTCCCCTGGGATGATACGGTGTAGTTCGAACTTTCCTAATTCCAGCAATCTCACATAACTCTTTAATGGTCTTGCTCTCAAAATCAGGTCCTTGATCGCTATGAAGCCTTTCAGGTACCCCATAGTGAACAATGAAATTTTCCCATAGGTTTTTTGCGACTGTCTTAGCCTTCTGATTTGGTGTGGGGATTGCTACAGCGTATTTTGTGAAGTAATCAGTTATCACCAAGATGTCCTTTGTATTAGTACGATCTGGTTCCAAAGATAAGAAATCCATACATACCAACTCAAGTGGCCTAGATACCTGAATGTTCACTAATGGCGCTGCTTTCTCTGGTGGAGTCTTCCTGCACACGCACCGGTTGCATGTCTTGATCTTCACTTCCACATCTGTAGCCATCCTGGGCCAATAAAACCGGGCTCGAGCAAGGTCAAGGGTTCTTTCCATACCTAAATGACCCATATTGTCATGCAGTTGCTCCATGACAATAGGCCTTAGATCCTTTGGGAGAACAAGTTGGTAAACTGTATGGTCACCATCCACTCTTTTCCTGTAAAGAATACCATCCCTCAGCTCTAACTTTTTCCATTCTCGCAGAAGAAATGGGAGTTCTGGCAATTCTTTCCGCAGTACCGGTAAGGACGGTTTCCCTGATTCCAGTTGTAAGATTATCTCCTGTATTGCCGGATCAGCTCTTTGTTTATCTTTCAGCTCTTGCTCCGTTAACTGAGGAACCACTGGAAATCCTTCAAAGGACTCATAAGTCTCAGGAATCGCCTCTGAACTCACAGAAAGGGACTCAATTAGAGGAATGTAATCACCATCTTCAGTTGTGCGTACCAGATGTTTGTCGCTGATAGCTTGGACAACTTCAGTGTGGACCAAGATAGAATTTCTATCCTCAGGTAAGTGGTGCAAGGTAAACTGATTTATGCGCTCCTGCTCTTTCTGTGATATCCCGTCGTTGGTAAGCATTCCATGAGGACGTCTTGACAACCCATCTGCATCTAGATTGCTCTTTCCCGGACGATACTGAAGCGTAAAAGAAAATGTGGACAAGGCAGAGAGCCATCTGTAACTTGTCGCATCCAGTTTTGCAGATGTCAAGATATAAGTCAACGGATTGCTGTCTGTGACCACTTTAAAACTGCCTCCATACAGGTAATCAGAGAACTTCTCCGTGACTGCCCATTTCAGGGCCAAGAATTCGAGTTTATGAGCAGGGTAACGGGACTCACTCCTTGAAAGCCCGCGGCTGGCAAATGCAATTGCACGTAGCTCTCCTCCCTGCTGCTGGTAAAGGGCAGCACCTAGCCCAGTGGTGCTAGCATCGGTGTGCAACTCGTAGGGGAGTGTGGGATCAGCGAATCCCAATACAGGTGCTGTGGTGAGTTTCTCTATGAGTGTGTCAAAAGCCTGTTGACAACTCTCTGTCCATCTCCCTCCAAAAGGCACTTTGGAACTCAGGTAAGATGTACTTTTGCTCTTTCCTTTACAGTTCTTACGGAGAGGTGGGTATCCGACAGTCAAGTTGTTTAGTGGCTTTGCGATCTTAGCATAGTCTCGGATGAAACGGCGATAATAGCCGGAAAACCCCAAGAAGGAGCGTAATTCTTTGAGGGTTTTAGGACTTGGCCAGGTTTTGATTGTCTCTATTTTCTGAGGATCGGTTTCCACGCCGTTCTGTGACACAATATGTCCCAAATACCTAACAGAGGTCTGGAGAAATTTACACTTCTCTACTGAAAGCTTCAGACCATAGTCTTTCAAGCGATTTAGGACATGCAAAAGGCGGGTTTCATGTTCTTCTAGTGTCTCAGAAAATACGATCAAATCGTCCAAGAATACCAGGACTTCAGTGAGGTTAATATCACCCATACACTTCTCCATAAGTCGTTGAAATGTACTGGGAGCATTCGTTATCCCCTGAGGCATTCGATTGAACTCCCAGAACCCAAGAGGACAAACAAAAGCGGTTTTGGGCTTATCCTTTTCCTCAACTTCAATCTGGTAATAGCCGGACTTAAGATCAAGCACTGAAAACCATTTAGATCCACGGAGTGCCGAAAAGGCTTCCTCGAGATTCGGCAGTGCATAAGCATCCTTTATGGTCTGTGTGTTCAATTTTCTATAGTCGATACACAGCCTCACATCACCATTTTTCTTTTTGACAACCACAATGGGTGACGAATAGGATGATTCCGATTCCCGGATGATTCCAGCCTCGAGCAACTCCTCCAAATGTCGACGAACTGCTTCGAAGTCATCAGGATGTATGGGTCTGGCCCTGTGCTTGAAAGGGGTATTATCATGCAGCTTGATGCTATGCTTCACCTTTTCAGTTCGCCCAACATCGAAATCATGTACAGCAAAAACATCGGACATATCCCGCAACTCTTGTGTAATCCTCTCTTTCCATTCTTTGGTTATTGGAGAGTCGCCAAAATCAAAACAGAGTTCCTTTGTAGATTTGTCTTCTACATTAGAGGACATGGCTCCCTTCTGAGTGCTCTTATTTGAAATGACCCTCTCTATGGCATGGACATCCGCGATTACACACTTTCCAGGAATGGTAATATCATGCTCGGTTTCATTTTTTAGCACTACAGGGACTTTACAGGATGGATGCTCAGGTAAGTTAAGAAGACAGCTAGCGACTAAAAGTCCTCCCGGAACAGAAGAATGGGAAGGGGGTTCCATCACTACCCATTTATCTGTCACTTGTCCTTTTACACTCACAACTCCTTCCAAGACAAGATTCTGCCCTGCAGGTATGACAGCGGCCTCAGCGCTGGGGAGTCTGACAATTCCTACATTGCTGTTTACTCTTTGATCCCATCGATACTCAATCGTTTTCACTACTGCTTTGTAGCCGAATGGAATGGATTTGCAGATGGAGTCATTGATTTCAAGATGCTTCCCATATGCCAAGTCTAAAGTATTGGTACCAATTAGTACTTTTGGCTGAGCAGTGCCACTGGTATCTGGAATAACCAGTGCAAGTGTTGATACTTCAACAGTACTTCCGAGAAAATCCTCAGGAAACTTGACTCTCATTTTTACATACCCCAAATAGGGTACTACCTGCCCATTTGCGGCTTCCACTTCCAGCAGGTTCTCCAAGGGAATTATACTTAGCTCAGACAAGTTTTGCTCATGATAGGATTGGGAAATTGTTGTCACTTGCGACCCTGTGTCTAAAAGGCAGGAACATAGTTTACCTTCAATGTACACTTGAGCAGTACACTTGGCCCCTATCAGTCCCTTTGGGAGGCTGGCCAGCTGACCCCTACTACAGGATAACTCTGAGCTACCCTTCCTTCCTATTGGCCTTTTGAGACTAGTTCTGCACACAGTAGCCCTTGTACGTCTCGCTACAGGGGCTAATTCCAGTTTAAAGACTCTGAGGCCCCTGGACACTTTTGCCGGTCCCACAGATTCTGTCGCTCCCTCAGCTGCTTCCGTTTTTCATTCACTAAAGATGGGTTTGGATCATTCTCGCAACCAGAAGCGATATGCCCGTCTTCGCCACAGCGGAAACAATATCCTGGCTTAGGTCTTTCTTGAAAATTTTGGCCAGTAGTTAAAGCACTTGGTTGAGTGGGCTTAGAGTAAACCTGTTTGGGCTCACATTCTCCTTTTTGCTTTAGAGGTTTCTGAGATCCTAGCTTTGTGAACTGACTCTGAAGTTCTGCAATCTGTTTCTTCAAGTCAAGCACATCATCACTCTGCAATAGCACATTTTTCTCTGTCTGTTTAGCTCTCTGCTTACTGAGCTGACTTTGAAGTTTTGTGACTTGCCGTCTTAATTCTGTGACCTCATTTCCCTCTGATGCAGCACCTTGCTCTACGTCAAGAGAGCTTGTGGATACTACATGGGAGCTGACTTTATGACGATGCACATTCAGATGCTGACGCATGCGGCTCTCTTTAGCAAAGTGTCGATTTTCTTCACTGCGCAGCTGCAAAAGCAGTTCGGAAAATGAAGGTGGACTATCCCGTTTAACCTCTAGCTGAAGGTTTGTTATCAACGTGTCATTCCAACAGCCTCGGCAGAACTGTTTCAAGAGCTGTTTATCAGCTTCAGCATTGGACACAGCACCTCTTTTTATTGCTTTTAAGAGCGCTGCCTGTAAGCGCTGTAGGAACAAGGAGGGCTTTTCGCCTGCATTTTGCAATGTGTTCAAGAATCGTGCAAAAAGATCATCCCCGTCCTCAACTGCGTCAAAAGCAGAATCCAGAATGTCAAGGTATTCAGTAGGTAGAGCTGTTGCACCCAAATGCCTCACAATCTCCGATGCTGGAGGTAACAAGCTGTCTAATATTTTTCTGGATCTGTGCAAATCAGAAAGAGAAGGATCCTGGAGAATCAGTTCAACACTCCCTCTCCAAGCATCATAATCAACTTCAGTGCTCGGACGTGGAATTTTCCCAGAAAAGACCCTAAGTCTGAATGGTGAATGCATGTGGGGAACTCCCTCATTCTTTATCAAGTGTTCAACTACCACACGCTGGATTTCAGGTGGATTTAAATCAGCCACATCCAAAGCTGACATTTTCTTTTCAATTACCACTGAACGTACAGTCTCTGGGCTTTGACATCCTGCGCCTTTCCCTCCTTTGAATGAGGTAAGAGGATCATACGTGGGAGTGGCAGTCCCTAAGGAAAACTTTGGCTCATTTTCATCTGTTGCAATTGCAGCACTTGATGTAGTGGCTTGAGATAACTGCTCTCTGAGAAGTTCCTCAAAAGTCTTTCCACTAATCGTTGCCAATTTCTGCAGCTCAGAGAAGTAAACGGCGGTAGCTTGCTTGGTGGCTACTGGCAAGTAGGCGCTTGACAAGAGTGTTATGACATAAGAGACGTTATGAGGGCTTCTGAAAGTGTACGGCAACACGGGTTCAAGAGTTTCAAGGGCAGCACAGCTTTCATATTCTACAATCACGTCTCTATGAAAAGGCGACTTTGGGTCATCTACTCTCAGATGTCTACTAACACGTCCGTGCTTATTTAGAAATTCAACTAAGTCTTCGTCAAACTCTGTGTCAGTCAACCCACGAACTATCACAGAATTCGCAACTTTAACTTTCTCCATTTCAACGACATCCATGTTTCTTAAGACTAACGTGATCTTAGTTTTGTATAATCAGTTTTGTTTTGTTTTGTGAACCTGTTCACAAGATATTTACTACCACTGTTCTCCTGGCTGGCTCGCCAAAATTTATGTAACAAGTGCCCTCAACATAACGTTAGAGCGATGGACCAGTTTCTAGGTTGGTGGAGAACAGAATTAATACTGGCAGTAAATAAACCACAGAAGCATATGAGGAAAATTACTCAAGAAAATATATTTGTAATTTAACAGTCACATAGACAAAACAAACAAGATTTGGAGACGGAAATAAATTATAAAACAATAAATTGATAAACAAAATATGAATTCTCTGTGTTATCTCTTGTCTTGTTTCTCTTATTCTGTTAAGATTTCGATTTCTTTTTTTTCTCTTGAAATAATTGAATGTACGTTACCTCAATTTGCAGACTGTAGTAAGACCGTTTATCGTTTATTTATTTTCTGTATTTCAGACAGCTATTAAACTTAACTGTCTCTTTAAATTTGGGGATTTTTGTTCTATATTGCGTTCAAACCAGAACCTTCTTTAACAAAACCCCGTAACAAGGTAATAAAACCACAAATAACCAGTCAGCAAAACTGAAATCTCTTATCACATTGAAATGGAAAAGAAACAAAATTAAATACAAAATATACATTTAACTCACACGCAATAACCAAATACCCTTGTTATAACTCTTTGTCTGAATTTGTCCAAGAATGGTCCTTTAACAAGTCCAGTGAGTGAGTGCCAAATCGGCTCAGTCCTACCAGTTCAGAGAAGTATCCAAAGGAAAGAGAATTGTCCTCCTGAAGCAAGTTGATGCAACGCAACGAATGTCCTTAATACAGTGGATACAACAAAAGTGTGCTTTCCCAGGTCCAGGAATCAGCATTCAATTTTGGTGGCTCGCCATCTCAAATCCATGAGAGAGGTTTTCAACTCAAATCAACAAACCTGACCTGTTTTACCAAAACAGTGTCATTAATATATAACAATCTCATCAACTTCTCTTTTTCCTATTTAAACTGTGTTTAAATATGCATCACAACTTTTCATGTCAAGCATGTTATTTTACAGGCATATTGAGAAATGTATATTATACTCATATTGATATGGACATCAATATTCATTCATAGCTTAACAAAATATATCACTCAACATCTCAAAATAAATCATATGAACATGAAATATGAAAACGATTTTTACAACATGCATAATGATATGCAGGTAACAAAAAACACATCTTTTAAAGAAAAGAAAAATACAGATAACTCACCAAATCCCGAGTTTTCAGTTTTTAAAACACCCGCTTCAGATTCACAGGAGTTTCACAATCATCTAGCATCCACGTTTACATCGGCAATCATCATTCTACAATGATTTATCATCATCAATCATAAAGTATTATAAAGTTGTTTATAACAATATTAAATGAATTTTAACAATATAAACCTTTTTAATCCCGTTTCTGCATCACTCATCTCGTGTTCAGCGCATCTCTCGCACTTCCGTGAGTCATCCGCTTGCGTCATACACAGCTTGTGTTACGTGTAATACGTCACATGATCTCCGCTCAAATATGATAATTATTATTTTTATTTATACATAGTTAATTCACAATGTACTTTAATAGATCGTTTCAATATTTTAATTAGAAATACAACTATTAGACTATACAATTATATATATATATTTATTTATATATATATTTATTTTCCTAAGGCACCACATTTAACATGGGTTACACAATGTAATATAAACAAGTACACTCACTCACTCACACACTCACACACACACACACACACACACACACACACACACACAGTAAGTGCAGTGACGGGTTCGGTTGAGAATCGGTCTCTTTTCTTCAAGCGCTCAGTATTTAATAAAGAGTTTAAAATCCCTCAGTCTCGTGATCATGTCAGACATTATTGAACACCTTCAGATCTCCAGTAACTCAGTGTTGTGGTGTAATAGTGCATCACCTGACACACACTCGCCACATTACAGTCTCATTCATGATTGCATATTAAAACATGATCAAACGTGCTTCAGCTCTTACTGACATCAGCGCTTAAAACACCGGTTGATATGAATGTAAAATGGGTTAGGGTTATGGTGTTATTGGTCTAACACACACACACACACACACACACACACAAACACACGCACTGTAAATATGATTGTAATGATGCAAAATGTTGTTTTTGATGACAATCTGATCTGTCCAGATCTATGAGCTCAAACTTTCGGATTATGGATCATACATTTACTGCAGGCTTGTTGTTTAATCGCTTTTTTTGTCAAAGTTGTGAAATGTCTTTACAGTAAAAGAATTCACTGTAAATATGACCGAAATAAAGTATTACATCATTTACTGGGAGTCGATTATTTTTGTTACATAAACGTCATCTTTCCTGGTTAAACTGCTGTTTACTCTCTCTCTCTCTCTCTCTCTCACACACACACACACACACACACAATTTTCAAAGGCAAAAATAGACCATAATTATTGCATTTTGTTTTTCAGGTATATGTCCTTGATCAGTGTGCTTCTTTGGAAAACTTCTGCTTCACAACCTTCCAAAACATAAGGTTGTATTTTTTACAGTAATATATTTCATATTGAATATCATTTAATACTTAATTACATTAAACATGTAGTACTATATACTTTTAATCAAGTAAAAGTATTCAAAGTTTTACTTGAGAACAAGAAAGTAATACATTTTTAATGTAATTAAGTTTTTAAAGGTAAGAAAACAACTTTTATTTATGAAATGTAGTGAAGTAAGTTTCCAGTCCAATTATCTAAATATTCTTAAATCATTTACATTTAATCATTGAGCAGACGCTTTTATCCAACGACTTACAAATCTTATTTCTGATTGAAATCTTGTTTCCGTCCCAAACATGAATCAGATTATTTTTCTCACCCCATTGGCAGATCATTTTGCCTGTTTTAAGCAAAAACTCTTCAGTTTGATTTTCTTTTCAACAAAATAAGAACAAATATCTCATGTTGTTTAACTGATCTAGTAAATGCATCTTGATTTAAGAATATTTGGATATTTGGACTGGAAACAAGAAAAAAAATACTACATAAGGAGAGCATATTTTGCATTGTGTACTTAAAAATGTACTTGAGTATGAAGTAATAAATACTCCACTACTGTCCGCCTCAGGCTCAATGATTCTCACATCAGTTTGAAGCAGAAACTCAAGGCAACATCAGCCAATAGTCACATGACCTGTTACGGTGAACTTTATTTCAATAATACAGTATCTGTGTCATACTTTACATAAACATAAACACTCAAAATCAACATTGGAATGTCATTAAATACAAAAAGAAATGCATGTACAACTCAAAATAATAGAAAAGGGTTAGGGTTAGAGTTAGGAAAGAAGAAGCAGATGATTAGTCGACCTCCTCCATGCGGGATGCATCCTCGTCTCCCTCCAGCGGGGGCATGTCCTCCACCGGAGCCGCGCTCGGCTCTTCTGTGGGAAGCTCGTCCTCATCGATGCCTGCAAACACACACACACACAGTCACTTCTCATTCCTCACTGCTTCCTGTCGCGCCAGACCGGGTTAAACACGGTTTTTACAGTTTAAGTTAAAAAAAAAAGTCTTTAAACTAGGGCTGTCAATCAATTAAAATATTTAATCGTGAATAATCTCATGTTTGCTGTGAGTTAAATTGCGATTATTCGCATGATTGCCATGTGTTGACTCGCAATTTATCGTGTGATTGCCATGAGTTGACTTGCGATTAATCACGGTTGTCATGAGTTAACTTGTGATTAATCGCAGGCTGTTGTGAGTTAACTCACCATGATTTGACTCGCAATTAATCAAATGATTGTCATGAGTTAACTTGCGATTAATCGCAGGCTGTTGTGAGTTAACTCACCATGATTTGACTCACAATTAATCGTATTATTATCATGAGTTAACTTTCATCAAAATCGCATGAATGTTGTGAGTTACATCATGATTAATCACATGATTGTTGTGAGTTGACTAGTGATTAATCGAATGATTAGCATGAGTTAACTTTCAATTAATCGCATGGATGTTGTGAGTTAACTTGCGATTAATCGAATGATTGCCACGAGTTGACTGACGATTAATCATATGATTGTCATGAGTTACCTTTCAACTAAATCACGCGACTGTTGTGAGTAATTCGCAATTAATCAATTGATTGTCGTGAGTTAACTTGTGATTTAAACACATGATTGCCATGAGTTAACTGACCGAGGCCGAGTTTGATCATCCTGTAGATGCGGTTGGAGTGTGTCTGCGGGTCATCCAGTGTGAAGCCTGAGGAGAGCAGGGCCGTTTCGAACAGAAGGATGACCAGATCTTTCACAGATTTGTCGTTTTTGTCGGCTTCTGCTTTCTGCCGCAGCGTCTCCACGATGGGATGGTCGGGGTTGATCTCCAGATGTTTTTTGGCAGCCATGTAGCCCATGGTGGAGTTGTCTCTCAGGGCCTGGGCCTTCATGATCCTCTCCATGTTGGCCGTCCATCCGTATGTGCTTGTGACGATACAGCAAGGGGACGAAACCAGCCGGTTCGAGACAGTGACCTGATGCAAAAACACACACACACACACACACACGTTAACAATCTCATCTGACTACTGCAAATGCTTTTCAAACAGGGGTCCGCGAAACAATTTGAGAAAAATAGTGTAGGAAAAGTAACAACAATAAATATGTTTAAAAAACGGGGACGTTAAATGCTTAAATCTAGTGCTAATTTTGTCACCTTCTTAGTCTTTTGCTAAATTACACTAGAGTTTTAGTCATATTAAGTCATTCACATATCTTATAGTTAGTCAAGTTTTATTTAAATATTTATTCCAATGCAAAACCTAAAAATAAGTAAGCAATTATGATATACAAGTTACTATACAGTTTCATGTTGCAGCCACAGGATGGCAGCAACAGAAGCGCAAACGCGTTCGGAATATTTTGAAGGCAGCTGAATATTCTCTCTCGTGAAGAAAAAGTAGCGACGATTGTAAACGAAAATGAAGAGAGAATTTATCTTAGTATTTTAGTCTCTTCTTTTTTTCATCATCAATAATGTTAGTCAGTGTTTTCGGACTGGTGCAGTCTCGTCATCGTCTCGTCTTAGTCATGGAAAAAAAGGTCATTGACGAACATATTTAGTCTCGTCTCGTCTGACGAAATTAACACTACTTGAATCTGATTGGCTCTGATGAACCTTCTTGCTGTATTGGCAGATAATTAATTTAGATATTTTTCACCAGAAAACAAGAGACAATATATCTTATGTCATTTCACTTATCCAGTAAATGCATCTTGATTTAAGAATATTTAGATATTTCGACTGGAAACGAGACAAAAATACTAAATAAGGAGAGCATTTTTTGCAGTGTAAAACTCCCTTAGAGTTAAAACTGTTTAACTCTAAGGGAGTTGAAAAATAAGCCTATTCTCTAAAAAAGTGGAGTGTTCCTTTAAGGGGTACGTAAAAATATACAAACGTATTTTAATTCCTATGAGGGCTTGAGGAGGATCTTCGCCCGTTACCTTCTCCACCTTCTTCTCCAGGATGTCCTTCATGATTTTGCACAGGTTTTCAAACTTGGCCTTCAACTCCTCCTGCTTCTTCTTCTCGTCCTCGTCCTCAGGAAGCTCCAGACCCTCTTTGGTCACGGACACCAAATTCTTGCCATCGAACTCCTTCAGCTGCTGAACGCAATACTCATCAATGGGCTCGATCATGTAGATCACCTCCAGACCGGCCTTACGCAGACGCTCCACGAAGGCCGAGTTGGCCACCTGATCTTTGGTCTCGCCTTTGGAGAGTTTTCACAATTGTAAGAAAAAGGTATTTCTGGGTAAAGATGTTTAAATTCATGACCCAATTACTAACCGGTGATGTAGTAGATGTGCTTCTGGGTGTCCTTCATGCGTGTGACGTAATCCTTGAGGGAAATCATCTCGTCTCCAGAAGCCGATGTGTAGTAGCGAAGCAGCTCGGAGAGTTTCTTGCGGTTCTGAGAGTCCTCATGGATGCCGAGCTAAAACACAAGGAAAATATCATTTATTAAAGTTCTACGATAAAGAGTTTCGGTGTAGAGACCTATGAAAGGCATTATGTTTTTTCCCAAATTCCATTTATTTATTTTTTAGATTTAAAATCAAAATTTTTAGTAATCCAAAAACACGTCTAATGAATTGATATCATAATTCCCTGTTGTGCATTTTATTTTTTCTGCCAATCAAATGAAGGCCTAAAAGTTTCATATCATGGTTAAAAAACAAATAATGTTTTTGCTCAAACAAATAAATCCAGAAAAACTATTTTTTTGTTATTTATTTTTACATTTTAATGGTTAAATTAAATTGTAGTAATCAAAAAACATGTATAATTAACTGAAATCATAATTATTTTTTCTGGCAATCAAATGAAGGTCATTTTTAACCATGAAATGAAACTTTTTTTGTCAAACAAATAATAATAATAATAAAAACAATTCTGGATTAATTAATTTATTTTACATTTTAATGGTTGAATTTGATTTTGGGAATGAAAAAAAAGTCTAATTCATTTAAACCATGACATGTAACTTACCATCAATTTAGTAATAGTACTAAGAATATTATTATTAGTGATAGTATTATTATTACATTGAGACATAGCTCATTTCTACTGTACAACAGTTATATATATATTTCTGTCACAACTTCTTCAAGTTAAACAGGACTTTTATTTTGACGGGTGAAGAGCTTTGAGATTCTGCCAATAGTTTTTCTCAAATGAAATGTTAAATGCTGATGAATTGACTCTGTAGATGAAGTTCATGTGCTCATATAGAGGCTGAAAAACACTGAGAGCATCACGCGTGCTTCAGTGTGTGTGTGTGTGGATCATCATAGGGCCCTATAAAGCGATAAGAGCATCAGTTTTCACCTTGATGTTCTTGGAGAAGTGCTCATAAAGCTTCTTGTAGTTGTCTTTGTCCTCTGCGAGTTCGGTGAAGAGCTCCAGACACTTCTTGACCAGGTTCTTGCGGATCACCTTCAGGATCTTGCTCTGTTGAAGCATTTCTCTGGAGATGTTCAATGGCAGATCCTCAGAGTCCACAACACCCTTAATGAAGTCTGTTGGGAAAGATGGATCATATTAGATATGCACTGAAGGCCTTTATATGTCTGTCTGATAATAGCTCAGACTTTTTAAATATAATGGGCCCTGTCATACACCTGCAACAAGTGTGTTCTTCTAGTTCTCATGTTCAGCTCCTCTTGTTTAAATATGAAATGCACTGGCGCATCTGTTCCCCCATTATAGTGTGTGTGTGTGTGTGCTGTCTCTTCCCCAATTGGGCTACTGGTTTAAACCATAGACCATAAAAAAATATGGACGACTCGACATCATCGGTTTCCGCTTGGCAGATTTGAAGCTTTCAGGCAGCCTTGCACGGCGCTGACATCTTGGGACCGAGTCTGCGCAGTAGCGATTTCGGGACCGGAGTTGCGCAGTAGAGCGCAGGAAGTAGAGCAGGAAGTACAGTCGCGATATCAAAGCCCGCCCACACTCTCGCAGATGCAGAACAATTAATTATGTTGGTGTGAAATAAACAGTTATGGAAATGTAGAAATTAAAGCTAAAGCTCTAATCTGCTCCCAAAAATTTCGAAAAAAGTCCGTTAGTGCCTCAGTGACAACTTCACTCAGAGAAGCCGTCAGTCTCAGCTGTCAATCATGACGTCACACCCCCGTTTTTATAGCATCAAATAACTAACTCAAAGTAAACTTATTTTTAAAACGAACACCTGAAATGAAATCATCGTGATGATAACTGCCTTCAGTGACATAAACTAACTTTGGGGAAACATTTTTGAAGTGTAATTTAATTATTTAGTTTGCCTCGCGTCCATTAGAAAACACAGAGGGGCGGCTATACTGGGACCGGTCACCGGGGGGCGATCGAGGCGCGAAAGCTTCAGTAAATGAGAGGGAGACTGCAGGCTTGGTTTAAACCAGGTGTGTTCAGAGCATTGTTGGAGAGTTGCTATTGTGAGGAAATGAAACCACTGACCATTAAACCTGCGCAATATTGCTGAAATTACTTTCACAAGAAAGTTTTCAAATGTCTGATTGGATGTGATAATCTTTGTTGATTAAATTAATAATAAACATTTGCAGTAATCTCCCGATCATAAACCTCAAACTCGTGAGAGTGTGTAAAACAAGTGTGTTTTAATATCAGTACTTCGATATTAGATTGTGGTACCGTACCAAAGCCAAAACTGAGGTAGAGCCATCCCTATTAAACACGCGTTTAAATATTAAAAATAAAGGATTCCTCTCTGGAGAAGTGTTCAGTCTCTCCTCATGTCAATAGTGAATCCACTCATGGCTCGAGCACAATTGGCTTTTAAAGGGAAAGGGAGATGAGACTGATTGGTTTATAGCTTGTTAACACACCCAAGACCCATTAAGAGGCAAGCGACGACCCTTTTAGACCAGAGCCGGAGTGCAGACCATTTTTCCGGTCATTAAACTAGCAAAAGTGGATTCTGACGCCCTAAGAGCAGCTGTGCCAGGAGCTCAGACATTAAAATAGAGTCCTTCGTCTAAATAAACTCATCCATTTCTGATTTATGCATGTCATTTACAGGGTTAAAACAGAAATAAATAACACTTCTAGGTTAAGATTACCTAGGAACACTGAAATCTGTCTGGCGTTTGCGTCTTACGAGTCAGAATCAGACTGTGATTGATTCTTACTGAGGTACTCTGGGATGAGCTCGTCGCAGTTGTCCATGATGAAGACCCTACGCACGTATAACTTGATGTTATTCTTCTTCTTCTTGTTCTCAAAGAGATCGAACGGGGCTCTACGCGGCACGAAGAGCAGCGCACGGAACTCCAGCTGACCCTCCACCGAAAAGTGCTGTCGGAGAAACAAACACACAATCAGCCGTTACACTCGGCAATAGGAACGTATTCATACGAACAATGGCACTGAACGCAATCTTTAACAGTCGGCTCGTTTTACACTTCAATGCCAGTTCACATATGAAGTATTCTGTCCATTCATCAGGAAACTCAATGCCCTTTTGCCGCTCTTTAATGTGGCGTGACTGATCCCTGTATAGGCAAGTGAACATGATCGTCATAATCAATGAATAAACATGGACAGACGTCAATAAAACAGTTTGTGAACAAGCTTCACATTTACCTCAGAAGTCCTACAATGTCCACAGCTGTGAGTTTACTAGAGAAATCAGGCTAATATAATGAATAAATAGCCTAATATAGTGAATAAATAGGCTACTATAGTGAATAAATAGGCTAATATAGTAAATATATAGGTTAGTATAGTGAGTATATAGGCTAATATAGTGAATATATAGGCTAATATAGTAAATATATAGGCTAATATAGTAAATATATATGCTAATATCATTAATAAACAGGCTAAAATAGTAAATATATAGGCTAATATAGTAAATATATAGGCTAATATAGTAAATATATAGGCTAATATAGTAAATATATAGGCTAATATCATTAATAAACAGGCTAAAATAGTAAATATATAGGCTAATATAGTGAGTATATAGGCTAATATAGTGAATATATAGGCTAATATAGTGAATATATAGGCTAATATCATTAATAAACAGGCTAATATAGTAAATATATAGGTTAATATAGTGAGTATATAGGCTAATATAGTAAATATATAGGCTAATATCATTAATAAATAGGCTAATATAGTGAGTATATAGGCTAATATAATGAATATATAGGCTAATATAATGAATATATAGGCTAATATAATGAATATATAGGTAATATAGTGAATATATAGGTTAATATAATGAATATATAGGCTAATGTAGTGAATATATAGGCTAATATATTGAATATATAGGCTAATATAGTGAATATATAGGCTAATATAGTGAATATATAGGCTAATATAGTGAATATATAGGCTAATATAGTGAATATATAGGCTAATATAGTGAATATATAGGCTAATATAGTGAATATATCGGCTAATATCGTGAATATATCGGCTAATATCGTGAATATATCGGCTAATATCGTGAATATATAGGCTAATATCGTGAATATATCGGCTAATATCGTGAATATATAGGCTAATATAGTGAATATATAGGCTAATATAGTGAATATATCGGCTAATATCGTGAATATGTAGGCTAATATAGTGAATATATAGGCTAATATAGTGAATATATCGGCTAATATCGTGAATATATAGGCTAATATCGTGAATATATCGGCTAATATCGTGAATATATAGGCTAATATAGTGAATATATAGGCTAATATAGTGAATATATAGGCTAATATAGTGAATATATAGGCTAATATAGTGAATATATAGGCTAATATAGTGAATATATAGGCTAATATAGTGAATATATAGGCTAATATAGTGAATATATAGGCTAATATAGTGAATATATCGGCTAATATAGTGAATATATCGGCTAATATAGTGAATATATAGGCTAATATAGTGAATATATAGGCTAATATAGTGAATATATAGGCTAATATAGTGAATATATAGGCTAATATAGTGAATATATCGGCTAATATCGTGAATATATCGGCTAATATCGTGAATATATAGGCTAATATCGTGAATATATCGGCTAATATCGTGAATATATAGGCTAATATAGTGAATATATAGGCTAATATAGTGAATATATCGGCTAATATCGTGAATATGTAGGCTAATATAGTGAATATATAGGCTAATATAGTGAATATATCGGCTAATATCGTGAATATATAGGCTAATATCGTGAATATATCGGCTAATATCGTGAATATATAAGCTAATATAGGTCATAAATAGGCTAATATAATGAATATACAGTATAGGCTAATATAATAAAAATAAAGGCTGAAATAATGAACATTATTTGACGCCTCTCCGCCATTGAGACACTGATTGAGCGATTACGCCACATATGAATTAATTCATGTTTATTCACTGATTATGACGATCATGTTCACTCGCCTATACAGCGATCAGTCACGCCACATTAAAGAGTTTCCTGATAAATGGCAAGAAAACGTCATGTTCGTGTGTGAACTGGGATCGAAGTGTAAGCATCTAATAATATTAGATTTTATTTATACCGTACTCTTCATTAGTGTCTGCTTATGTACCTTGACGGCCAGGTGGTCCTCCCAGTCGTTGGTCAGGCTCTTGTAGAACTCGCCGTACTCCTCGTTGGTAATATCGTCGGGGTTGCGGGTCCACAGGGGTTTGGTCTTGTTGAGCTCCTCCTGGTCGATGTACTTCTCCTTAATCTTCTTCTTTTTCTTCTTCTTATCGCAGCTCTTATCGTCATGGTCCTCGTCGTCTGAGCCCACGTCTTCGATCTCAGGCTTGTCCTCGTCCTTCTCGCCCTCCTCTTCTTCTTCTTTCTCCTTTTTCTTCTCCTCCTCCTCTTCCGCCTCATCATCACTCACCTCCTTGTCACGCTCCTTCTCGACCTGAAACCACAAGGTTTGATCATTTTAAAAACGTGCATAAAGCACATCTCAAATTACCAATCTGTAATCTTCAAAAATAAATTGCTGAATTTGTCCATTTAAATGTGTGTTGAAATAATTACAGCTTCATAAAGGAACTAGTCGAGAAAATTTGCTGCTGATGTTTTTTTGAAAATGTTACTTTAGCATATGATGTCATTTTTCTTAAATGACAGTAGCTAATTTTCCATAATGTAAAAAATGACATCATATTTAAAAAAAAAAAATCTTATTCATTTTTTTGCTGAAATTATGTATCATACTCCATTATTTAAAAAAATTATATTTAATATATTAATTTTAAATTATTCGTATTTAAATTGTTTGCTAATATAACGCATAATTGAACTAATCAATAAAAAAATGCAATTGATTTTTGGTATTTTGTTATTTTAAAATATTTGCTGATATAATGTATAATTTAACTAATCCATAGTTAAAAAAGACCATATTTAATAGATTAATGTATTTTATTTGTATTTAAATGTTTTGCTAGTATAACTCAATTTAATTACTCCATAATAAAAAACAAAAAAACAACATTAAATTGGTAATTTTGGTATTTTGTTTATTTAAAATATTTTTTGATATAATGTATTATTAAATTAATCCATAATTTGAAAAAAATGACCATATTTAATTGATTATTAATTGTGTATCTACGTTTTTGATGATAATGTATCATTTATCTAATATATTTAATAGATTTTTATGCATTTTACTTACTTTTTTGCTGATATAATGTATAATTTAACTACTATTCCATAATAAAAAATAATAAAAATTACAGATTTATTTATGTGCATTGAAGTTTTTGCTGATATAATGTAGATATTTAGTTATAAAATGAAACCAATCAAAATAAAGATTGTATGTGCTGACCTGCATGTCGCGTGACCATTAGCCGTCAACATGTGAATGTGCATTTAATTAATTAATTAATCAATTAATTGCTGCATTGGTTGAGTTCTGACTTACAAAGAGTGTGATGGGGTATCCGATGAACTGCGAATGCTTCTTCACGATCTCTTTGATTCGTCGCTCTTCAATGTACTCAGTCTGGTCCTCCTTCAGATGCAGGATCACTTTTGTGCCTCGGCCGATTGACTCGGCTACAAAAGAAATCATTTCACGTTACAGTTCTAGTGCAATATAATACTTTTACCAAATATACAATATTGGCACTTACAGCTGTCCACTTTAACGGTGAAGGATCCGCCCGCGGACGACTCCCATGCATACTGCTCATCATCATTATGTTTGGTGATGACCGTGACTTTCTCCGCCACCAGGTAGGCGGAATAGAAACCCACACCAAATTGACCAATCATGGAAATGTCCGCTCCCGCCTGCAGAGCCTCCATGAAGGCCTTAGTGCCAGATTTGGCGATGGTGCCCAGATTATTGATGAGGTCCGCTTTGGTCATGCCGATGCCGGTATCAATGATTGTGAGCGTGCGCTCTTGTATGTTAGGAATGATTTCGATTTTCAGGTCTTTTCCTGAGTCCAGCTTGCTCGGGTCTGTGAGACTTTCATAGCGGATTTTGTCCAAAGCCTGGTGGAAAATATAAGAAATATATTTAATAACGCTTGTCTAGATAACATGCATGCCAAATATTATTTCATATTTTAAAAAGCACTTTTTGATCTATTGCCTGTAATTTACTGTAAATGTATCTAAAATTTACATAATATTTCATAGATTTTTTTTGTTTGATTATAAAAAAACTTGGCTGCTAATGAATCATTTAGCTACTGTTTAGTTTAAAAATGACCACATTTATATTTATATTTTTTTGTATTTTGTTTGTTAAAATGTTTTGCTGATATAAAGTATCATTTAACTATTATTTCATAATTTAAAAACGTACGCATTTAATATTTTTTATTGTGTATTTTAAATGTTTGCTGTAATAATGTATAATTTAACTAATCCATAATTAAATAAAATTACATATTTAATTGATTTGTTGTATTTTGCTGATCTACAATTTTTGATGATATAATGTATAATTTAACAACTATTCCATAATTTAACAAAAAAGGCTTTATTTACGTTTCTTAGGATAACATTTCATTGTAAGGTGACATTACTGCATGTGCTTTTCTATAGTGATAACAGTAAATCATGCATAATTACAAGCGACTAACCTGCACTATTCAGTAAGTACATGCAGTTAATATTACTCAGCACTTATTTGAGTTAGTATTACATCACTGTTAAAAAGTGTAACCCAAACTAGTCCATAGGGAGTGTGTTTAACACTATAATAGTTATGAGGAACGCCTATAGTTATAGTTTATAGTAGGGCTGCAACAAATAATCGATAATGAAAATCACCGATATTGATTTTCATTAATCGATTAGTCGGGTACACCCTCATGGAAATTAACCATGGTTATATTAGATACTAAAACCATGCTTTTGCCGTATTGGTTACCATTTGTATAACCACACACATACAATAATATAGTTAAACTATGGATTTGAAGCATAACAATGATTAATTTGTGGTTACCATTGAAAAACTACAATAGCCCCGTTATTTATTTATATTATGTTTGTTTGTTTTGTTCATTGTAAAACCATTTGTGTAATGGTGATATTTACTATGTGTGTGTTCATAGCACTCAGCTGACACGTTTGTTTGAAGGCCAGCATTAGACAGGACGTGGAATAGTGTTTTGTCAATAAAATAAAAAATAGCCCTTTTGTCCAATAAATCGGAATAATTATCAGAATAATTGTTAGTTGCAGCCCTAGTTTACAGAGTTACGCACATCTGAAGAGTTGGAGATGAGCTCTCTGAGGAAGATCTCTTTGTTGGAATAGAAGGTGTTGATGATCAGGGACATGAGCTGAGCGATCTCAGCCTGAAATGCGAAGGTCTCCGCCTCCTCCTCCTCCATTGGCTGCTCATGGGCCTCTGGCATCTGTGTGAGACAAGCACAACATAGTTATATAATATACACAATATTTGATATGGATAACTGGCACCTAGGGGTGTGCGATATACACCGATTACATTATGACCGGTTAATACCACTGATGATCTCTCCTGTTAGTGGGTGGGATATATTAGGCAGCAAGTGAACATCCTCAGAGTTGATGTGTGTGAAGCAGGAGAAATGGGCAAGCGTAAGGATTTGAGCGAGTTTGGCCAGATTGTGACGGCTAGACGACTGGGTCAGAGCATCTCCAAAACTGCAGCTCTTGTGGGCTGTTCCCGGTCTGCAGTGGTCAGTATCTATCAAAAGTGCTCCAAGGAAGGACCAGTGGAGAACCGGCCACAGGGTCATGGGCGGCCAAGGCTCATTGATGACCGTGGGGAGCGAAGGCTGGCCTGATTTTATTTGATTGTGTCTTTTTATTCTAATTTAACTAATTTGTTACTGTAAAGTGACTTATATAAATTCATAAGCTATATAAATAATGGTCTTGACAAAAGATGATGCATAGATTTAATTCAGTAAAAACAATGTAAAACAACTTTGAAAGATAAAATCCCCATTAATTTAATAAAAATACAATTTTTGTCACTGCTATGAACTCAATATAAATACATCAATCATCAGTTTTGAGTTATGCACGCATGAAAAGCTGTTTAATATATGGAAAATTAGATGTACATATTTTATTTAATTAAAAAAAATTATCAGTATTGCAACTGTTCTTGAATCGAGTAGCTTTATAAAACACTGAAAAACTTAAAGCACTCTTTTTAATGTCTAGATGTCATAGTCTACTTTATGAAAATCATTATCAGACAAAAATAATAAATATTATCCATTTAATTTAAATAGTACTTAAATTATTTTTTTTAAATGATGAAATGATAATTAAATGATGCATTATCAGCCAAAAATGTTAATATACAAAATACAAAAAAAATCTATTAAATATTATGTATTTTTTTAAATTATGAAATAGTAGCTAAATTATTCATTATCGGCCCCAAATTTTTTTTTTGTTAAATATGCATTTCTTTACATTGTGAAACTAGCTAAATTATACATAATATCAGATTTTTTTTTCAAATACATGCAATTTGAAAAAATCTATTAAATGTTTTTTTATTTTTTTTAAATGATGGAATAGTAGTTAAATTATTAGCCATATTTAATTACGGACTAATCATTTTTAATATACCACAAAAAACATGTACAATGTCTTCTTTTGATAGATTTTTTATTATTATGTGTATTTTAATTTTACTATTCGATCATTATTAATTTGCCTAAGCATTTCAAAAAGCACTCTGTTATATTACTAAAGTGCTTCTTGAAGGGTGCAAGCCATTAAAAATGATTTAATTCTGATATTTTTATAGCATTTATATTGAATTGAAAGGAAGCTGGATGATAAATCTGAAGGGCTTGAGCGCCACCTGTCGGTCCGAGCGGCTCATTACAAGCTTCTAGAACCTACCAAACTCTTCATACATTAACACGAACTACATCACTTCAGATATTACTGTACACACGTTTAATAATACATTAATTAAACATTAATACAATTAATTTCATGCGTTAAAAACACCAATACGTTCGCGAAACGTAACTTAACGTTATAATATGGACATCCTCGAAATGAGCGTATACAACTCACATCTTTAAAACATACTCTAATAAAAATGCACATGCAATAATGATGTTCTCGGATGCTTTAATAAACACATTTATTGATCGTGAATCTTTTAATAGCATCATTTAATCCGATGAAAATCCTCTGAGGTAAAACTACGTTACAGATGGTCTGAGGACTTATCATTGAAGTTAATTTTATGCCGTTTTAAATGTAGCAACAGCGACTTAATGAGGTAAATAAACATTTAAACTTTACATTTAACATAATATTTGCCAAGATACAAGTTCCGTGTAAATGTCCAGTAGCATCACAAATGTTAACGGAATTAATGAAACGCGATTAAACGTCGAATATCCTCACAACATCCAGGTATAATAACAAAAACAAGCCAAATGTTATCGAATTATGATGTTATTCCGATTGTATTGTCTTACCTTTAATGGTTTATTAAAGTGAATGAGATTAGCCGCTTCAGTTGAAAGCTGAGGCTTTTCTTCTCAACTGTCACTTTGCGTAAAGTAGCGCGTGCGTTACGCCGGTGGCGCGCTTATATACGTCCAGCTGGGAGAGTTCGAGAACGCGGACGTTCCACAAATCTCTGGAATCTTCTCAGTGCTTTCCAATGGGCGCGGGGGGCGGGGTTTAGCTGTCAATCATCCACAACGGTTAAGGGGGCGGGGTCAGCGTGAGGGAGATGAAATTTCTAGATTGTTGCTTCAAGTTGTAGCGAAATAAAGACTTCAGATCATAATTATTATTATTTATTATTTATTAAAAATGTTCAACTCATGTTTACAAAAAAAACAGCTTAAATTAGAAAAGCTCAGAACATCAAATTATTCTGGTAACTACATATAGACACATAAAAACATTAAATACATTAACAATTTAGTGCGATTTCCACTAAAACTCTTTAGTCGACTTCCTCCATTCTAGAGCTGTCTTCATCGCCCTCCAGAACCGGCATATCTTCCTCAGCGGGTTGAGAAATATCCTCTACAGTGGAGTCGTCATCATCGATACCTGCAAGAGGACAGATTACAGATAATTAGGCCACTTCAGAAATTATTTTTATATCTTAAAGTCATCATGAAATCAAAATGTACTACTCTACTTTTTATCCATGCACATCATTAATCTCTTATGACGTGTTTACTGGTGCGAGGGCGGGTCAACCCTCAGCAAATGCGTATTAAAACGATCCAATGAATTCCTAATGGACAAAATCAAGTCTAAACCCTTTTTTTTTGGATATCCATCATAAAAAGGGGGAAAACATACAATCGCAACTTCTGTGTCATGGAGATTTTAAAAATAAAAGTTGAAAATCCAAAATAGGATTTTCACATTTTGGGTTCCAAAAAAAGGGCTCGAAATTATATATATATATTCTTGATATTTATCCCATGTTTTTTTGTTTTTTACCTTAATAAAATCATTTTCCCCCAATATTACTAAATGTATGCTTCATCTTTCATTTTAAATTAATACATTTGATCAATAAATTCATAATAAGATACAGGGCTGTTACCAATCCAATACTCCAAAATTACAAATGCATTAAAAATTAGATTGTTTATAAATGTGTTTTGAGACCCTACCCTAAAGTAGGAGCTAATTTATTCTCCCAAAAGGCGCTGCTATAGGACTAAAATCGTTCCCAATTACTGCGGTGCGAAAACACCAAAAAACAGATATTTCCGCCATAATAGAACAAAGGTGTTCCTACACTGTAAAAAATATTTTAAAAATAAGTTACCGGGTTGCTTTTAAATTTTGAGTTAATTGAGTTAAAATTTGAAAATCTTTTTGAGAATCGACAACCTTTATTCAAATATTATTACAGTATTTAGTTAGCATATTGGGAAAATGTGAGGGTTTTATTTGTGATGACGGAGCCAAATTGTGATATTTTCCTGATTTATCCCATCATGTGGTTCAGATACAATAATATTTTGAGTTTCTATTTATTAAACCAATTTCCTTCATTGTATCAACTTAAATTTTTAATTTCAATAAACTCAAAATATTAAGGCAACCAGGTTACTTACTTTTTAAAGTTAAACCAACATTTTTCATTAATTTTTACTGTGTACCGATGCCATTGAAGAAACATTTTGTTGAGTGATTGGTTTTTTATAGGGTATTACCAATGCCCAAAGAGCAGGGTGCAATATCAAGCTACTAAAGTTGGCATATAGACATCAAACTTACCAAGACCGAGTTTGATCATCCTGTAGATGCGGTTCGCATGTGTTTGTGGGTCTTCCAGGGTGAAGCCTGAGGAAAGCAGGGCAGTTTCCAAAAGCAGGATGACCAGATCTTTCACGGCTTTATCGTTCTTATCGGCTTCTGCTTTCTCTCTGAGGGTCTCAATGATGGGATGGAGAGGGTTGATTTCTAGGTGCTTTTTAGCAGTCATGTAGCCCATGGTGGAGTTGTCTCTCAGGGCCTGAGATTTCATGATCCTCTCCATGTTGGCTGTCCATCCGTATGTGCTTGTGACGATACAGCAAGGGGACGAAACCAGCCGGTTCGAGACAGTGACCTGTTTGGATCCAAATATTCATTATCATTTGACGGTTCTAAAAAGCACTTTAAAATCTTAATCTAGTAATAAGTATGCTAATACCTTCTCAATCTTTTTGTCAAGAATGTCTTTCATGATCTTGCATAAGTTCTCATATTTGGCCTTCAACTCCTCCTGCTTCTTCTTCTCGTCCTCGTCCTCAGGAAGCTCCAGACCCTCTTTGGTCACGGACACCAAATTCTTGCCATCGAACTCCTTCAGCTGCTGAACGCAATACTCATCAATGGGCTCGATCATGTAGATCACCTCCAGACCGGCCTTACGCAGACGCTCCACGAAGGCCGAGTTGGCCACCTGATCTTTGGTCTCGCCTTTGGAGAGTTTTCACAATTGTAAGACAATTTGGTTTTTCTGGGTAAAGATGCTTAAAGGGTTAGTTCACCAAAAAATAAAAATTCTGTCATTAATTCCTCCTGTGGTTGGACACCCGTAAGATCTTTGTTCATCTTCAGACACAGTTTAAGATATTTGTGTTGAGTTTTTGTGCGCAAAAAAACAAAATAACTACTTTTATAGTGATGGCCGATTTCAAAACAAAGCTTCAAGCCGTTATGAGTCAGTGAATCGATTCATGATTTGGATCATGAGTCAAACTGCTGACATCACTTAACTTTGGTGATCCGAATCATGAATCGATTCACTGACTCATAACGGCTTGAAGCTTTGTTCTGAAATCGGCCATCACTATATTAGTCGTTATTTAGTGTTTTTGCGCACTAACTCTATTCTGGCATCTTCATAAATGATTGTAGAGCCGCTGTAGTGAGATGGGCTTTGTAACGACGTCTTTAGTGCCTTTATGGGTCTTGAGAGAGGAAATGACATTGGTGTCAATGAAGGCCTTTCTGAGCCATCGGATTTCAACACTAATATCTTCATCTGTGTGTGAAGATGAGCGGAGGTCTGACGGCTGGACAACCACAGGAGGAATTAATCACACAATTTACATTTTTGGGTGAAATAACCCTTTAAATTCATGAACCGTCTACTAACCGGTGATGTAGTAGATGTGCTTCTGGGTGTCCTTCATACGAGACACGTAATCCTTGAGGGAAATCATCTCGTCTCCAGAAGCCGATGTGTAGTAGCGAAGAAGCTCAGAGAGTTTCTTGCGGTTCTGAGAGTCCTCATGGATGCCGAGCTAGAATAGAAAGGCGTTTTAGCTTTGGATATATTCATAACACATCTGTGAGTTACTCGAAAAGCACACATACCTTGATGTTCTTGGAGAACTGCTCATAAAGCTTCTTGTAGTTGTCTTTGTCCTCTGCGAGTTCGGTGAAGAGCTCCAGACACTTCTTGACCAGGTTCTTGCGGATCACCTTCAGGATCTTGCTCTGTTGAAGCATTTCTCTGGAGATGTTCAATGGCAGATCCTCAGAGTCCACAACACCCTTAATGAAGTCTGTTGGGAAAGATGAACTCGTTAACTCTTGGGTCATGCCATTATCCAATGTATAGTGTCTAGGAATCATTCATAATCAATAGTATGCCGAGACCAAGACAAGACCAAGACTTTGAGGGGTTGAGACCAAAAAATGGTCTTAAGACCGGTCTCAAGACTAAGAACTAGAAAAAATGGTCTTAAGAACTGTCTAAAGACCTTCAAAAAATGGTCTTAAGACTGGTCTTGAGTCTAAGACCTTCAAAAAATGGTCTTAAGACCGGTCGCAAGACCAAGACCTTCAACAAATGATCTTAAGACCGGTCTCAAGACCAAGACCTTCAACAAATGGTCTTAAGACTGGTCTGAAGTCCAAGACATTCAAAAAAGTTCTTAAGACCGGTCTCAACACCTTCAACAAATGGTCTTAAGTCCGGTCTCAAGACCAAGACCTTTAAACAAATGGTCTTAAGACCAGTCTCAAGACTAAGACCTTCAAAAAATTATCTTAAGACTGGTCTCGAGTAGTACAACGCTAATAATCAACTCTTGAGACACTTACTGAGGTACTCTGGGATGAGCTCGTCGCAGTTGTCCATGATGAAGACCCTACGCACGTATAACTTAATGTTGTTTCTCTTTTTCTTGTTCTCGAAAAGGTCAAAGGAGGCTCTTCTGGGGATAAACAACAGAGCCCGGAACTCCAACTGGCCCTCAACCGAGAAGTGCTGGAACAACAAGAAGATTGTTGGTCTTCTCACCAAAAAAAAAAAGTCAATTTTTATACCACATTTCTGACTACCAACCTTGACGGCCAGATGATCCTCCCAATCGTTGCTTAAACTCTTGTAGAACTCGCCGTACTCCTCGTTGGTTATATCGTCCGGGTTGCGGGTCCACAGGGGTTTGGTCTTGTTGAGCTCCTGAGAATCAATGTACTTTTCCTTGACCTTCTTCTTCCTCTTGTTCTGGCCATCTTTGGAGTCCTCATCCTCATCAGCCCCCAAGTCCTCAATCTTGGGTTTATCTTTGTCATCGCCACCTTCCACCTCCTCCACCTTTTCTCCCTCTTCAAGGTCAACCTCTTTCTCTCTCTGTTTCTCAATCTGCAAGATATCATTATGTTATTTAATGTGGGCAATGGAAGCATTGGGATGTTTTTAGTAAATGCACCAAAGTTGAGGCACTTACGAAGAGCGTGATGGGATAACCGATGAACTGAGAGTGTTTCTTCACAACTTCCTTGATGCGCTTCTCCTCAACGTATTCAGACTGGTCCTCTTTAAGATGGAGAACGACTTTGGTACCACGTCCAATGGATTGGCCTATAATTGGAAAGCACGGTTAGTCATGTAGTAGTAGAGGTGTAACGATTCACTCGTTTAATCAAGGCAGTCAATATTTCGAAAAATTCTTACATTAAGAAACACCGGCGCGTTTACTTTCAGAATCATCAGAAGGAATAATAATAAATAAAGAGAACAAAGAAGGCTTTCCTTTCTATTCTACCCAAAGATTCACAGCCCTATTTAGGGTTAGTTCAGGGTGATTGGGACACTTTTTGCCACTGAGATGACTTGGATAAAGTGTCCTGACCACCCTACTTTATGAGTAAAGATCCATTTGGTCGAAGAGCTCATACCAGAGTCAGGTTTAACGGTGAAGGATCCTCCAGCTGCAGATTCCCAGATGTACTGCTCATCATCATTATGTTTGGTGATGACCGTGACTTTCTCCGCCACCAGGTAGGCGGAATAGAAACCCACACCAAATTGACCAATCATGGAAATGTCCGCTCCCGCCTGCAGAGCCTCCATGAAGGCCTTAGTGCCAGATTTGGCGATGGTGCCCAGATTATTGATGAGGTCCGCTTTGGTCATGCCAATGCCGGTATCAATGATCGTGAGCGTGCGAGCTTTCTGATCGGGGATGAGTTCAATCTTCAGGTCTTTGCATGAATCAAGTTTGCTCGGGTCTGTCAAGCTCTCGTACCTGATCTTGTCCAGTGCCTGTTTTAAAGACGCATACAACATTAGGCCTCTGAAATAACTGCAAATGTTTAACCTTTGGTTATGGTGGATTTGTGACTCACATCTGAAGAGTTGGAGATGAGCTCTCTGAGGAAGATCTCTTTGTTGGAATAGAAGGTGTTGATGATCAGGGACATGAGCTGAGCGATCTCAGCCTGAAATGCGAAGGTCTCCGCCTCCTCCTCCATCACGGGCTGGGCGGCTTTCTCAGGCATCTGCAGGAGATAATCAACCAAACTCAATTCTGAGACATAAAGCTCTAATATAGCTGGGCTCTCAGTTAGGACTTTATATCTGGGAATTCTGGCTTTATATCACATAATTCTGACTTTATAACTCGTCATTATGTCTTTATATCTCGCAATTATGACTTTATATCTCGCAATTTTGACTTTATATTACGCAATTATGACTTTATATCACGCAATTATGACTTTATATCACGCAATTATGACTTTATATCACGCAATTTTGACTTTATATCTCGCAATTTTGACTTTATATCTCGCAATTTTTTACTTTATATCTCGCAATTTTGACTTTATATCTTAAAATTATGACTTTATATCACGCAATTATGACTTTATATCACGCAATTTTGACTTTATATCTCGCAATTTTGACTTTATATCTCGCAATTTTGACTTTATATCTCGCAATTTTGACTTTATATCTCGCAATTTTGACTTTATATCTCGCAATTTTTTACTTTATATCTCGCAATTTTGACTTTATATCTCGCAATTTTGACTTTATATCTCGCAATTTTGACTTTATATCTTAAAATTATGACTTTATATCACGCAATTATGACTTTATATCACGCAATTTTGACTTTATATCTCGCAATTTTGACTTTATATCTCGCAATTTTTTACTTTATATCTCGCAATTTTGACTTTATATCTTAAAATTATGACTTTATAACCCGTCATTATGACTTTATATCTCGCAATTTTTACTTTATATCTCGCAATTTTTTACTTTATATCTCGCAATTTTGACTTTATATCTTAAAATTATGACTTTATAACCCGTCATTATAACTTTAAAACCCGTCATTATGACTTTATATCTCACAATTCTGACTTTATATCTTGAAATTCTGACTTTATAACTCACAATTATGACTTTATATCTCGCAATTTTGACTTTATACCTTAAAATTAGGACGTTATAACCCGTCATTATGACTTTATATCTCACAATTAAGCTGTTCAGAAAGTATGCGTGACAGCTGTCGCTTTTCTGAGGAAGAAACATATTTTTTTTAATGTTTATCTCCCGTCTCAAATCACAAAATTTCCTTTGAATTAAAAATTTAGATAATCATAACTAACAAAGGTATAAAATAAGTACACTGTAAACATTTTTTTTTTTTTAAATGAGTTACCTGGTTGCCTTCAAATTTTCAGTTCATTGAAATTAAAAATTTGAGTTAATACAATGAACGTTTTTGAGAATCGACAACATTTATTTAAATAATATTAAAAGATTTTGTAAGCATATTGGGTAATTGTTTTATTTGGGATGCCAAATTGTGGTATTTTTTTTAATTTATCAATTTTTTTCCCATTTATTAAACCAATTTCTTTCATAGTATCAACTAAAAAAAATTATTTCAATAAACTTAAAATTTTAAGGCAACCAGGATACTTACTTTTTTAAGTTAAACCAACAATATTTTTTACAGTGTAATAAACATTGGTACTTTTTATATGCTATTCAACAGCTGAGGACCCTCTATAGCTGTAGAATGGCCAGCACATGTCACTTTGAGTGTGTGTGTGTGTGTGTCACATGTCCAGCACCTGTCACTGTGAGTGTGTGTTTGTGTGTGTGTGTGTGTGTGTGTGTGTGTGTGTGTGTGTGTGTGTGTGTGTGCGTGTGTGTGTGTGTGTGTGTGTGTGTGTGTGTGTGTTCGTGTGGGGTGTCACATGTCCATCCACAGAACCAGGAGGCAAATGCGACCCAAACTATCCTTTTCACGCCATTTTGTTGGTTTTTACCAGTGTAATTTGAGCTATTCTCTATTTTAGGATGACGTTGTTTTGGGTTCCTCCCATTGAAAAGCCACAGCTGTCATTGGCCTCGTCTTTTCCCTCGGCTTGCATGTGCTCTATATGCAATATTATAATATCTACAATAATCTGCTTTCAAACGTGTCCAATCTTTGGTGTGTCTGCTCTCAAAGCATTCAGGATTCAGGATTACTTATTAATTCTGTATTGTTTCTAGTCTAAATATCTGACAATTCTTAAATCAAGATGCATTTACTAGATCAGTAAAACGACATGAGATATTTATTCTTGTTTTGTTGAAAATCAAATCTAAAAGAAGTGAGTTTTTGCTTAAAACAGGCAAAATGATCTGCCAATGGGGTGAGAAAAGTAATCTTATTTCTAATTGAAATCTTGTTTCTTGTTTCTGAACAGAAATAAAATTATTTTGCCAGTTTTATTTTGAAATTTTCCCCAGAAAACAAGCAAAAATATCTCACGTAATTTTACTTACTACAGTAATCTGCTTTCAAAAGTGTCCAATCTTTGGTGTGTGTGCTCTAAAAGCATTCAGGATTCAATTGGAAAAGCCACTTTCAGGCCTGTGCTCGAAAAATGGACTGATGGTTAAATTGTAAAGCTTTAAAGAAAATGCAAACAATCAGAAATTAATGCCCTTCTAATGACTGAAGCGAGTGCAAACGCAGTAAGTTATTCCATACCTTGATGATTGTCTTTGTGATATATATTCTCAGGCGTCTGGAGATCTACTCCACTTGAGTTTGGTTTGAGTTCGCTGGCTTCTCGTCGCTGCTTTCGCTTTATCTGCCAAGAAGAGGGCCTACATTAGCCTTTATATACATGTGAGCAAAGTTTCTCGAAACCCCCATTGAGAAACTTCCAGAAGGAATGCCCACTGCAGATAGGAGTGCTAAAGTAAGTGTGTGTGTGTGTGTGTGTGTGTGTGTGTGTGTGTGTCCTACCATAGACCCCTTCTGTCCTTTTTGGGACAGGGAGTCACAAGAAGTGTCTGTCAATCAAGAATGTTCCAGAAGCCCCATGTGTCCACCAGAGACTTCCTGCAAAATCTAGAAGGCTCATTGGCTGAAGCCTTGCAAAATATCACCTGGCTTTGAAATGAGGTGCCAGAATTCACATTACAGTCAAGAGACTTAATCCCCTTCCTGCCGTGATCTAAACGAGCCATTTGTGTTCGGCTGGCAATTTGGTCATGAAAAAACATAAATCTCTAAATGTAGCTCGAAAAATATAAGAACTAATTTAAAAAGTTGTTCCTTGCTTTGTGTTAGGGATAATTTGACCCAGTGTTTCCATGCGGTTCACCAAAAGTCAGCACTATGGAAAACTCTACACTGTAAAAAAAATACTGTTGGTTTAACTTAAAAAAGTAAGTAACCTGGTTGCCTTAAAATGTTGAGTTCTTTGAAATAAAAAAATTGAGTTAGTACAATGAAGGAAATTGGTTTAATAAATAGAAACTCAAAATATTGTATCTGAACCACATAAATAAATTAAAAAATGTGATAAATCATGAAATTGTGGCATGTTTCACTGCATTATTACAAATAAAACACAATTACTGTGCTTACAAAATCTTTTAATACTATTTGAATAAAGAGATGTCAGTTCTCAAAAATGTTCATTGTATTAACTCAAATTACCAGGTTACTTCCTTTTTTTAATATATTTTTTTTACAGTGTATCATGAAGAAACACAAACCTCTAGTGTAGCTTGTTAGTAACTAAATAAATATAAAATATGAGACACTTTTAATAAAAATGTGTTGCTCTCTTTAGGGGTCATTTTGACCCATTGGTTTCAATGCATTTCACCAAAAAATCAACACTACTGAAAAACTCAGCACCTGAACACAACAAGCTCGACTTCTGAAGTGGGAAGTAGGAAACTTCCGATAGCACTTAGAGCCGGCATTAATCTTTTAAAGTAGTCCGCAGTAGATCTGAGTATTTTGACATTTTGGGTTTAATGCTGCCTTCACGTGCAATCGGAATTATCGTAAAGGAAGTTTTCGAGGTAAAAATTGCACATGAACGGGCTCTGATGTCGTGTTTACCACTGGGAAGTTCGGAAATAATTTTGATACCCAAGTTCCCGAGATGGGCGTGGCATAACCGTTCAAAATGGCGGATGGGAAACGAATTTCATGCGAATTTCTGCTGTGGCAGGTGTTTTATTCGTTTTTTCCCCCGCAACAATTTCATTGTCTTGTCTTTAAAGTAGGCTATTAATTAAATAATCATTTGAAGCATATTGTGTATTTCAAACGCATCGAAAATCGCATGTTGACCATCATTCAAGAATAGTGATCAAGCTGACTATCTAGATAGTTGTAAAACTATATGGCTGAAAACTACCATTTTAGGCTTTAAGCAGCCTTATCTTGTCTACATTATGCCTTTATTGTGAATGTGATAATAAACAATATGCTTTCGTGTTGTGCTGCCATGTTTGTCAGTGATTCTATGATTTTCTGGGACCGGGAAATGACTGAAATTGTTATAGTGTTAAAATAACATTTTCCCAAGAAGCACAAAAGTATGAACTTGGCGTCCTCCATTCTCTCCGACAACAAAGCACCTGAACACAACAAGCTCATAATCGTGAAGGCAGCATTAATCTTTTAAAGTAGTCCGCAGTAAATGTGCATTTTTGGACATTTCGGGTTACAACCTCGGCTCGTGAACGCGCAGCCCACGCGGAGGAGGACGGTGGCCAGGGTGCGCGCCCGTGCTCGTGCACGCAGCGGAATGAATACTAATGTGTAAGATGGCGGCGGATGGAGGTGGGAAGGAGGCGAACGAGATTAAAACTCAATTTAGCACCCGCGAGGGCGTCTATAAACTCCTGCCGAGCTCCGAGTACAGCCGGCCGAACCGGGTGCCGTTCAACTCGCAGGGCTCCAACCCGGTCAAAGTCTCCTTCGCCAACGTCAACGACCAGTCCGGTAACGGCGACAGAGTCTGCTTCAATGTGGGCCGGGAGCTTTACTTTTACATTTATAAAGGCGTCAGGAAGGTAGGCTAACTCATACGGTTCCTTCTGTTTTACACGACTGTGTGTTTGTGTGTGTGCCAGTGTGCTTTGCATTGGGTTTGATTCGGATTACTGAGCACTGTGTGGAAACAATCTTTACAACTCAAGTTGCATACAAATGCAATCCAAAGCACAACGATTTCGAGCAGATCAAGAGGTTAACGTGGAGAAACCTCTATAATTATATTGTAAATACCGTTTACAGTAGTGACAGTGCAATTCAGAACAGTTTTGGGAGCATATTTAAAGTGCATCCCAGAATATAGTGTATATCCAAAATTATGCATAAGGGGAACCCTATTGCATTACGTAAAAAAAAGTCATATTCTGCACACAAAACCTTTGCAACATAATGCAATAGGTTAGAATGCAATGGGTTGGATTTACAGTAATAGTCCCATGCATTGTCATTTAGTGCACATGATGCTTGGGGTGGGTAACCTGTTGCATGCCATTGCAATGTACACTGAGTTATTTAAATCATTTATGCATCATATGCAACCCAAATTGTGCTTTTCAGGGGTGTATGGGTTTATGCACGTTGGGTAAGATGCGCATTCTTTGGTGAGGTTGTGTTTTAAAGCATGCATCCTGGAATATAATGTGTTTCCGCTGATTTCTGCGCAGTTATGCATGAGGGTTGGGGCGTGTGATCAGCAGAGGTGAAAAAGTACTTCATTACTTGAGTAAAAGTGAAAGTACTGCTGGTCAAATATTACTCTGTTACAAGTAAAAGTTGTAAAAACAGATTTTACTTGAGTAAAAGTACAGAAGTATTTGTTTTCAAAAGTACTTAAGTATCAAAAGTAAGTTTCCTTTTTTTATGTCGCCGCATTATTGTATTATAGTTGTATAAATGCACATTATGCCATCATGGTTTAAGCCAGTCAGTGGTAAATGCTGTGAAATCATTGAACTTCACGAGACTCTACAAGAGTGATTTGCACCGTGTTTAAAGGGTTAGTTCAGCCAAAAATGAACTGTCTGTCATTAACTCCTCTCCCTAATGTCGCTCCACACCCGTAAGACCTCCGCTCATCTTCACACACAGTTTAAGATATTTTATATTTAGTCCGAGAGCGTATGCAAGTGTATGCACACTATACTGTCCATGTCCAGAAAGGGAATAAAAACATCATCACAGTAGTCCATATGAGACATCAGTGGGTTAATTAGAGTCTCTTGAAGCATCCAAAATACATTTGGGTCCAAAAATAACAAAAACTACGACTTTATTCAGCATTGTCTTCTCTTCCGCGTTTGTGTTCAATCCTCAAATAAAGATTCAAACGGTTATGAATCAGCGAATCGATTCATGATCCGAATCATGAATTAATACGCTGACTCATAACCGTTTGAATCTTTATTTGAGGATTTCATACACTTGCATACGCTCTCGGACTAAATATAAAATATCTTAAACTGTGTGTGAAGATGAGCGGAGGTCTTACGGGTGTGGAGCGACATTAGGGAGAGGAGTTAATGACAGACATCTCATTTTTGGGTGAACTAACCCTTTAAAGAAGTGCTTGTTTATTCGTGTAAGTGCGATCATTGCCAGTCCTGATAACGTGTCTGCTGATTTTGGCTCTCAATAGGCCGCCGACCTGAGCAAACCCATAGATAAGCGGATCTATAAAGGAACGCTTCCCACATGCCACGATTGCAACGCCCTGACGGCCACGGCAGAAAGCGTCTCGCTGCTGGTGGGCTTTTCTGCGGGACAGGTGCAGCTCATCGACCCCATCAAGAAGGAAACCAGCAAACTGTTCAATGAAGACGTGAGTCCCAGAAAATGACATTAAACATCTGAAAGATGCTTTGTGATAAAATTAAATACTTTTTATATATTAAATAATATTTTACATTAAATCTTTCCCCGCCAGCGTTTAAAAAAAAAAAAAAAAGTTGCCAGCCACCGCCTGGGTTTTTGACCATTTTCACCACAGTTTAATAGCCCATAGAATAGTTTGTTTTAGGACTGCCATTAACAACTATTTTTATATCGATTGATTTATCAGTTAGTCTATTATTCTATTTACTAATTTATCGGTTAATCTATCGGCCAATTTGTCATTTAACCAATTAACCTATTTGCTGGTTTACTGATTAATCTTACTCTATCACCTACTCATGTGTATCGTATCGTGAGTTCAGTATCGGGATGCACATCGTATCGTGAGTTCAGTATTGGGATGCACATCGTATCGTGAGTTCAGTATTGGGATGCACATCGTATCGTGAGTTTAGTATTGGGATGCACATCGTATCGTGAGTTCAGTATTGGGATGCACATCGTATCGTGAGTTTAGTATTCGGATGCATATCGTATCGTGAGTTTAGTATTCGGATGCATATCGTATCGTGAGTTTAGTATCGGGATGCACATCGTATCGTGAGTTCAGTATCGGGATACATATCGTATTATGAGTTCGGTATCGTGATACATTTCGTATCGTGAGTTCAGTATCAGGGTGCATATTGAATTGTGACATGAGTGTATCGTTACACCCCTAATATGTCTATATTTTGTGAAACAAAAATTTAATAAGATGAATCAATACATGGAAAATTGTGATTCTCTCTCCGTCCTAACAGAGGCTCATTGATAAGTCTGCGGTGACGTGTCTGAAGTGGGTTCCGGGTTCGGAGAGTCTGTTCCTCGTGGCTCACGCCAGCGGGTGTTTATATCTGTATAACGCGGAGCATTCGTGTGGGACGACGGCGCCGCATTACCAGCTCCTGCGGCAGGGCCAGAGCTACGCCGTACACACGGGCAAGAGCAAATCGGCACGCAATCCTCTCCTCCGCTGGACGGTGGGCGAGGGCGCGGTCAACGAGTTCGCATTCTCCCCGGATGGGAAGTTCCTGGCCTGTGCCGGGCAGGACGGCTTCCTCCGAGTTTTCTGCTTCGACTCAGCTGAGCTCCACGGCACCATGAAGAGCTATTTCGGCGGACTCCTGTGCGTATGCTGGAGCCCAGATGGGCGATATTTGGTGACTGGAGGCGAGGACGATTTGGTTACGGTGTGGTCGTTTTCAGACTCGAGGGTCATCGCGCGCGGGCGCGGTCACAAATCGTGGGTTAGCGTGGTGGCGTTCGATCATTGCATCACCAGCGTTCAAGATTGCGAAACGCCGGCTGAATTCAGCGGGAGCGATGAGGACTTTCAGGAGCAGTTCAACGGAAATCGAGAGCGCGCGAATAGCGTTAGCGTGACTTATCGCTTCGGCTCAGTCGGACAGGACACCCAATTGTGCTTATGGGATCTTACGGAAGACATTTTGTTCCCCTTATCCAGAACTAGGACTCTTACGAATGTAAGCAACTCGGCGTTACCGCGCTCCAACAGTTTGCCACACTCTTCGGGGAACAGCCCGAATATGCACAAACCCGCTAGCATCGTCGATAAATTCGCCACGCTGGCTTTACACGAAACGCGCAAGGAGCACAAGCGCAATCACAGCCTGAGCTACATCGCCAATAAGAGCAGCGAGAAGCTCAACCAGATTATCGGTAAAGAAGCTACGAAGGCGTTGGGAACGACGCAGTGTCCGCGCATGGAGGAGACGCCTCTTTTGGAGCCGCTGGTGTGCAAGAAAATCTCCCACGAGCGGCTCACCGTGTTGATCTTTCTGGAGGACAGTTTGGTGACGGCATGTCAGGAAGGCTTCATCTGCACATGGGCGCGGCCGGGAAAACTGGTGAGGAGATTACACGACACTATATTTCTACAGTACTGTGCAAAAGTTAAACTTGTTGATATTTTTGGTTATAAATTCGTTTTTGAAAGTGTGTATCTCCGGCCATTTGAGCTCTAGCACCCTGCAGACTATTTGGGCTGTTTACACTAGAGGGCAGCAAACAAAGCAAAATATAATTTTATTACACTGTGATATTGTATTTATACCACTGTATATGATGAGACTTGGGTAAAATTACATGTAAAATGTAATATTCCTCCCTTCAGATTCATTTGAATAAATCTGGCATACACAAAATGATTTTACCCAGTGTTTGCTGCCATCTAGAGGAAACTAGGGGTGTTCGATTCCAGGTTTTTTTGGAGTCGGCTCCGATTCCCGACTCCCACTGTGGGAGAATCTATGGTATCGACTCCTCGACTCCATTTACATCAGTACAGGGTTATAAATCAGATAAAATTGCTGTTGTTACACACTTAAATTATTTCTTCCCAACACAAAGTCCTAAAATCCTCTTATTAAAACCGCACACTTTTAGCGTGGCCATCCAAATTAGTCCAATTTAGCGATGACTTTCGTAGCTATCAACATTTCTGTATCTATTACATAACCTAGGAAAAGTCACGGGAAAAGATGTTGTCGAGTGATGGCGCTAAACGCACATGATCCTCGTCTTAAAAGGTGAGCTAAAGATACTATACATAAAATAATGCACACTATCGATGCGTTTCTTCTTGATATTTTGCTGCCCTCTAGTGTAAACAGCCCAAACTGTCTGCAGGGTGCTAGAGCTCACATGGCCGGAGAGACACGCTTTCAAAAATTAATTTATAACCAAAAATTATAGCTCATTATGGAATTATAGAATCATAGCTCAGACAACATATACTTACATGTTTATCACTTTAGCAGTGTTTTATGCAACTTCAAAGGGCTTACTGTGAAATGACACCAAAATTGTGTATTGAGAGACCACAGTATGTGGTTACAGGAAGCTTTTCAATTTGGTTATTATGTGTAAAATAAATGCCAAAGTGATGCATAAATTAAGAGACTCTAAGCTTTCAAATGGTCAGAGCTCCTCCACAGACATTTAAATTGCAGTTTAAGGTGTAAAATTTCTGTTCCAAAGACAAACAAAATGGGTTTGAAATGACATGTCTGACAAAATTTAATTTTGAGTGAACTATCCCTTTAAATAATTATGGTTTAAGTTCTCTAAGGAAATTACACTGATCAGGCATAAGATTATGACCTCATATTGTGCTGACCCGTCTCTGGACTCCACTAGATCCCTGAAGGTGTGGCTGTGGTATCTGGCACCAAGATGTTAGCAACAGATCCTTTAAGTCCTGTAAGTTGTGAGGTGGGGCCTCCATGGATCGGACTTGTTTGTTCAGCTCATCCCACTGATGCTCGATTGAATTGAGATCTGGCGAATCTGGAGGCCGAGTCGAAGCCTCCGCCGGCTCGCCTTCTTCCCATAGTGCATCCTGGGGCCGTGTGTTCCTCAGGTAAACTGAGCTGCTCTGTGTATTCTGACAGCTTTCTATCAGAACCAGCATTAACTTCTGGAGCAGTTTGAGCTCCAGTAGCTCGTCTGTTTGATCGGACCCCACGGGCCAGCCTTCGCTCCCCACGGTCATCAATGAGCCTTGGCCGCCCATGACCCTGTGGCCGGTTCTCCACTGGTCCTTCCTTGGAGCACTTTTGATAGATACTGACCACTGCAGACCGGGAACAGCCCACAAGAGCTGCAGTTTTGGAGATGCTCTGACCCAGTCGTCTAGCCGTCACAATCTGGCCAAACTCGCTCAAATCCTTACGCTTGCCCATTTCTCCTGCTTCACACACATCAACTCTGAGGATGTTCACTTGCTGCCTAATATATCCCACCCGCTAACAGGAGCCGTGATGAAGAGATAGTCAGTGGTATTCATGGGTGATAATGTTTTGCCTAATCGGTGTACATTACTTGGCAAACACTTCAGAAGAATCCAGTTGAGTTTTTATCTAAAGCCAATTTTAAAAACCTCAGTTTTTGTTTCTCGCTATGAAAATATCCAACGTTATGTTGACATTCTTCATATTCTGTTTCCTGAAATTATCTTTTTACACCGGGGGAATAAATCAATTCTTAGTAAATTTCACTATTAATTCATAAGAAACAGCAAGCAACACATAACCCTGAAATGATTAATATTAAGTTTTCTTGTTAATAATCTTTATTTACATCTTTGAACAATAATTTGTTAAACTGATGTGTCCAAATGTTTCCCTCTCTAGGGAGTTTTGCCTTCCCAAAACCAGACCAACTCTCCCAGCGGGACGGTCGTATAGCCGACCCGGACCTTCAGACGCATTATCAGCTGTGTGTGTGTGTGTGGGGGGGGGGGGGGTCATGGATCCCAAGAAGCCCATCAAGATCACACTTCACCCTAAAATCAATACATTGCACATAAACAAAACGATGCATTATCGTGTGTGTGTGTGTGTGTGTGGTCATGAATCCCGAGAAGCACCCTAGAATCAATGCAATGCACATGAACAAAACGGTGCATTATCGTGTGTGTGTGTGTGTGGTCATGAATCCCGAGAAGCACCCTAGAATCAATGCAATGCACATGAACAAAACGGTGCATTATTTTCAAGGCATTTCCCCCTAAATTCTCATATATTGTGAAGTACAACTGTAAGTATCATCAGAGCTTATGTTCTTATTCTGACTTTATCACAAACTAAATAGTGTGACGATTTTTAATATGCTACTGAGATTAGAATTGGTGCAAAAGTGTGTAACTGTCATGAAAATGCAAAATACTTTGGGGTGAAAGATGAAGTTCTTGACAGGTTTTGAGAGGCGTGTGTGTGTGTGTGTGTGTGTGTGTGTGTGTGTGTGTGTGTGTGTGTGTGTGTGTGTGTGTGTGTGTGTGTGTGTGTGTTCTAGTCCATTCCGTCCACCTTCATGTCGATTCTCAAACTGGTATCTTGCACTGATTGTGTCCGTCAGCGCTGGATGCTGCAATCATTCTTTAGTTAAAGAGTAAAAGAGAAAACTGTTTGCACTAAAAAAGAAAATAAAAATGGCTTTACAGATGTTTGGAGTATAAGGACGTGTGTAAAAGTTTCAAGAGAACTAAATATCTTTGTGAACATTTATTTTAATATTGTTTCAAATGAAACGGGTTAATGTATAATGTGTAAATATTGTAAATGACGGATTTATGGTGGATTGATATAATAATTGCACAAAATAGTAAAGTTGTATTTCTAATACAGAGGAATTTATATATATAATTAAAATCATCTTAAGCATATTTTTGTCTCTTGGTTTATTTTCACTGCATGTTATGATGTTGTCTTGAAAATGCACATTTATTTTTACGGACGAGCGTGAGAGAAATCATCCGAATAGGGCATTTGTTTTTGCAATTATGACCTTTTTTCGCTTTTGCAAGTTTATATTTTACAATCCCGACTTTTTCTCTCAACTGCGAGTTTCGCAGATTCTGACTTTCAGGCAATTATATTTATATATATGTGACTATTTCACTTTATTGCAAGTGTTCAACCTAACACTGCAGAAAATGCTCTTCTTACTCAGTATTTTTGTCTTGTTTCTCGTCCAGACATCTAACAATTCTTAAAGCAAGAAGTATTTACTAGACAAGCAAAAGTTATTGTCTTGTTTTGGGGAAAATAACTCAAAATGAAGAGAGTTTTTGCTTAAAATAAGATAAATAATCTGCCAATGGGGTGAGAAAAATAATCTTAATTCAAACAGAAAACAAGATTATTTTTCTCACCCCATTGGCAGATTATTTATCTTGTAAATGTTTCTTAATGTAAGAATTATTAGATGTTTTGACTAGAAACAAGACAAAAATACTGAGTAAGAAGAGCATTTTTTGCAGTGTGACCTTTTTCTCGCAATTACGAGTTTATATTTTCCAAATCCGACTCACAATTTTTTGTTTTGCTGTTTTTTTGCAACTTTTTTTCACAAAGTTTTGAGGTTTTTAACCTGCCAAAAATGTCTGAATTGTTAGATTTTTATTTATTTATCCTGTGTTAGTATAGTAAATACTTTTTTTTTTAATAATATGAATTGCATTTAATTCAGATTTTTCCCTCAGGGGAAATGATGATTTAATAGTTCTGATACATTAATGGTATTATTGAGCTATAAAATCAATGATCATTTGATCTTGAGAGAATTTGCTGAGAATGTCTGAGGTCATATCGAGATCTCATACACACACACACACACACACTTTCTGACTGTTTTCTGTGGTTACTTTTGCATTTAACAGCATGGAGTCGCTCACGTAAAGCCCAAACCTACGGTGGCCCAGTAGTGCACAACACAACGAAATTTAAAAAGCAAACATAAGTTCACAACACAATAAAAACACCTCGACACGGAAATGCTCCCGACCACTAGGGGGCTCTAGGAGTGCGGTAAAGTTAGTTTTTCTTGCCATTGTTTTATAAAATTCGCCAGTCTTACAAAGATATAATCATTACGATTGTATATCGACATGAAATATAAATTTAAACTCGGCTACATGAATTATAGCTGCGTATTTATACTCGAAAACGCTTTTCCTCGCCATCACGGCACTTGATGCCCATGGGAACGTCTACCAATTTCAACCAAGTGGTAGAAACTTTTTTTTTTTTGTTTATTAAATGTTCAAATTTCAATGTTGTGCATTACTGAGTAAGTTTTACCAATACAACCAAGCTGTGGAATTTTAACATGTCTGTTTTTAAATGTTAAAAGTAATTTTAATTCATATAAATTATAAGTTTCAACCACTTGGTGGAATTGGCAGATATTTTGAAAAATATTTGATATAGAATATATATTTTACAAAAAGTGGTTTACTATAAAATTACTATAAAATCAAAGCCACGTGCCTAACCAAGTCGTGTTCCAAATTTTAAGTTGATATCACAAAAATTGAAGTCCCCATGAGATTTTGTTTCAGCGCAGTACCAAAAACAGCCACCGAGTGTCTCATCCACATTCCATTGATCTGTTGTTTTGATGCATTTTCCTGTAAATTTCTGCCCAAATATCTCTTCCATCACAAAACAGTCACCAAATATGAAACCTTGAGACTCTGACCTTTCCGACGATATAATAAAGTATACATTTGATTATAAAGAAGTTAAAATAAATGTTGTAATATGAAACATGACCCCTCCCACTAGGGGCAGGAGCCTGCTAGAAGAAATTTGAGCACCGTTTCCGTGGTGACACAACGTCCGATTTCAAAGCGGTTTTCGCATGATGAATTCTGAGTTCGTAAGCTTTCGAATGATCCCTAATTTATGTTGATTACTCAAACATAGGATATGAAAAAAGGGCCACCAAAAAAAGAGCCTGTGGGGCGGTGACAGTTAAGGGGTTTTAAATTGACACTAAATGGTAGTAATCATAAAATTAGCAATTGGTCAAAATATTATATAAACAAACATGCAAAGGGAGATATATATGTGGCTGTTGTGCCATTTCAGTAGTTAAAGGCTAAAATGCACACACATTTTGTATCATTTGTGAAATATTTTAACTATTTTGTTCATAAACTTAGAGGCGAAACAACTATGGCTCGCATTGAGAAGAAAAAACACTTTAGAGACACTTTTAAAACTTCTGCTTTTGTGTTCCACTTAAGAAAGAAAGTCATGCAAGGTTTTGAAGGGACAGGACATCATTTTGGGAAGTTGTCAGGGATGCAATAATAAATAATAAAGACAGATATTAGTCACATGCAGTGTTATTTTAGCATTATTGACATACTATTATAGATTTTGATGATATTTTGAACTATATATTTTGAACTATATTTCTTATTGTATTTTGTAAATAATGTCTTTCAGTTATTTTATTACTTCAACTTTATGAAAATGCTAGCTAAAATAAAATAAGCTTGTTTTTTTTGTATGCCATTTTAACTAACCTTGAATAAATGTGTTTTATAGGTTTTATTATTCTATATATGTGTGTATATATATATATATAATTATTATTTTTTTTTTTTTAAAGTGGCTTTTTACTACCACTTGGTGTTTTGTAGCACTTTGAGATTGTAAAAATGTAAAGTGCTTTACAAATAAAATTCATTATTATTATAACTAAGTAATGAAAATGCTTATGGTTTTAGTTAGCAATATTAATAACAACCCATGTCAACTCGACTAAACGTAAAACCTTTACACCGTTGCGAAGGCTTTGCTTTCTCACACTGCTGGATCAGTGAAGATTGAGGCCAGAGATCTGGGAGTGTGTGTAAATAGGACAAAGCATCTATAAGGGGGTAATGAGGACAGCAAGATAGTCAATGCAATTTTAATGTCTTGCAAAAGCTTCCAAACCATTCTAATACTGGAATATGTTCAATATGAAGCACAACCTTACACCTCGAAAGCGGTCAGTCAGATTCAAGCAAATAGAAAATAGTTCATCTGCATATCAAAAATAGCCCAACATATCTTGAACAGAAGCTGGAATTATAGGAGCTTTCGCACCAGAGGAGCGTTTTCATTGGTCCTGTAACTAATGACGTATTATAGTAAAGATACTACAGTAAATTAACGAAGTGTAGTAAATACTATAGTATATTATAGTAAAATTACAGTAAAATTACTCCAGTAAATACTACAGTAAATTAACAGTGTAGTAAATACTATAGTATATTATAGTAAAATTACAGTAAAATTACTCCAGTAAATACTACAGTAAATTAACAAAGTGTAGTAAATACTATAGTATATTATAGTAAAATTACAGTAAAATTACTCCAGTAAATACTACAGTAAATTAACGAAGTGTAGTAAATACTATAGTATATTATAGTAAAATTACAGTAAAATTACTCCAGTAAATACTACAGTAAATTAACAGTGTAGTAAATACTATAGTATATTATAGTAAAATTACAGTAAAATTACTCCAGTAAATACTACAGTAAATTAACAGTGTAGTAAATACTATAGTATATTATAGTAAAATTACAGTAAAATTACTCCAGTAAATACTACAGTAAATTAACAAAGTGTAGTAAATACTATAGTATATTATAGTAAAATTACAGTAAAATTACTCCAGTAAATACTACAGTAAATTAACAGTGTAGTAAATACTATAGTATATTATAGTAAAATTACAGTAAAATTACTCCAGTAAATACTACAGTAAATTAACAGTGTAGTAAATACTATAGTATATTATAGTAAAATTACAGTAAAATTACTCCAGTAAATACTACAGTAAATTAACAAAGTGTAGTAAATACTATAGTATATTATAGTAAAATTACAGTAAAATTACTCCAGTAAATACTACAGTAAATTAACAGTGTAGTAAATACTATAGTTTATTATAGTAAAATTACAGTAAAATTACTCCAGTAAATACTACAGTAAATTAACAAAGTGTAGTAAATACTATAGTATATTATAGTAAAATTACAGTAAAATTACTCCAGTAAATACTACAGTAAATTAACAAAGTGTAGTAAATACTATAGTATATTATAGTAAAATTACAGTAAAATTACTCCAGTAAATACTACAGTAAATTAACAGTGTAGTAAATACTATAGTATATTATAGTAAAATTACAGTAAAATTACTCCAGTAAATACTACAGTAAATTAACAAAGTGTAGTAAATACTATAGTATATTATAGTAAAATTACAGTAAAATTACTCCAGTAAATACTACAGTAAATTAACAGTGTAGTAAATACTATAGTATATTATAGTAAAATTACAGTAAAATTACTCCAGTAAATACTACAGTAAATTAACAGTGTAGTAAATACTATAGTATATTATAGTAAAATTACAGTAAAATTACTCCAGTAAATACTACAGTAAATTAACAAAGTGTAGTAAATACTATAGTATATTATAGTAAAATTACAGTAAAATTACTCCAGTAAATACTACAGTAAATTAACAGTGTAGTAAATACTATAGTATATTATAGTAAAATTACAGTAAAATTACTCCAGTAAATACTACAGTAAATTAACAGTGTAGTAAATACTATAGTATATTCATTTAAATTACAGTAAAATTACTCTAGTAAATACTACAGTAAATTAACAAAGTGTAGTAAATACTATAGTATATTATAGTAAAATTACAGTAAAATTACTCCAGTAAATACTACAGTAAATTAACAGTGTAGTAAATACTATAGTATATTATAGTAAAATTACAGTAAAATTACTCCAGTAAATACTACAGTAAATTAACAGTGTAGTAAATACTATAGTATATTCATTTAAATTACAGTAAAATTACTCTAGTAAATACTACAGTAAATTAACAAAGTGTAGTAAATACTATAGTATATTATAGTAAAATTACTCTAGTAAATACTACAGTAAATTAACAAAGTGTAGTAAATACTATAGTATATTATAGTAAAATTACTCTAGTAAATACTAGTATTTTTGAACCATACTTTAAAAAAGATACTACAGTAAATTAACAAAGCTAAAGAGGGGAAAAAAGTCATAATTCTGAGATAAAAAGTCGCAATTACTCTTTATTTTTTAATTTAGTGGCGGAAATGGCCTTCCATAACAGAGTGGCAGGGCGTATGTAGTTCCTTAGTTCTAGTTCCTAAAACTACCCGGTGCGAAAGCCCCTATAAAGATCCAAAGCACACTCTGTCACACACACACACAATTATAAGAAAGTTCATGCTCTTGCAGATTTAAAATCATATAAACAAATGTTGTCTATGAAATGGCACAAAAATGCTAGTCTTTAATAATAGATATGAGTGACAACAATAACACTTTTTTCAGTGATAATACTTCAATAATACTCATAACCGCCAAATCCAAACATCACATACTTTTTTTAATTTGGAATATTTCAATAAAACAGGCAATACGAAGTAGTAGTCCATAAAGAACTCTTAAAGGCTTTCATTAGAGGATGCAAAAACAAAACTGCAAAAAATGCTCTTCTTATTTAGTGTATTTTTGTCTTTTTTCCAGTCCAATTATCTAAATATTCTTAAATCAAGATGCATTTACTAGATCAGTAAAATCACATAAGATATGTTTCCTTGTTTTGTTGAAAATCAAATCAAAAGGAGTTTCTGCTTAACACAGGCCAAATGATCTGCCAATGGGGTGAGAAAAATAATCTTATTTCTGATTGGGACAAAAACAAAAAACAAGATTTCAATCAGAAATAAGATTATTTTTCTCACCCCATTGGCAGATCATTTTGCCTGTTTTAAGCAAAAACTCGATTTTCAACAATACAAGAAAAGATATCTTATGTCGTTTTCCTGATCAAATAAATGCATCTTGATTTATACTAAATAATGCTGGGTTAAAAACAAGCCAAGTCGGGTTTAAAATGGACAAACCCAGAAATTGGGTTGTTTGACCCCAGTGAATGGACCCATTCAAACAACCCAATTTCTGGGTTTGTCCATTTTCAAGCCAACTTGGCTTGTTTTTAGCCCAGCAGTGTAAGAATCGTTAGATATTTAGACTAGAAACAAGACAAAATAACTAAGTAAGGAGCGTTTTTTTGCAGTGCAAAAAGGAGAGAATATAAAGTCACTGTAATCGAAGGTAGCTCTTGCAGAGTTCATGATCCCTGATGTCTCCCCAACCTCCATTTTTGACATGCGGAGCCAGTCCTTTAGACCCGGAAGATGGGAGTCTCTTTGTAATTAGGAGCTGTTTTGGAAACAATTGGTTCCCGCTGCTCTGGAGAATGTTCTCGATCTTGGTTTTCTGGCTGCTTGGCATGCAAGCCGACTTCTTGTGATGCATGCCACAATCTCCGGCGTGGAAAACGCGTGGCGCTTCGCTCACCATGACCTTCAGGAACGTGGGCAAACAGGCCACCGTAAGGAACTGCAACGACCAATCCCAATTATAGTCATCGTAGGTGCAGAAGGCATCGGTGCATTTGAGGAGTTTCTGGTACGTATCCCGGTTCAACACCATTCCCATATTATGCTCGGTGGACTTCCACGCTTTCACCTCCACTTTGTTGGCTTTGCTAGAGTAGCCAGTGTGTCCGTAGCTTCCCAAAGATAAGATATCACAATCAGGACATTGTTCCTTCTTTAGGGACACCATCATTTTAAGGAGGTGTTGAAAGTCGGGAGCGAGGTAGTGGTCCTCCTCAATGAGCAATAAAAGTCCTTGGTGATCTTTCAACACTCGAACTCGATCCCATACGAAATGTAGCTTCCACCACCAATGATGTTTGGTCTGCGAGAACTTGGCTTCCCGATAGTGTCCGAAGGAATCCGGGTACTCTGCGTTTATGCAGCCTAATGTTAAGGCGTCTTTCTTGGGAATGTCCCGAGGGCAATCTCTGGGATCATTACCGGGGAACTCTTGAGGATAAAGTTGGATGCTAAAGGGGAAGAATATCTGAAGGACCAAGCAGAAGTCGACGGACGCGACTATCTGGTTGATCTCCAGAGACCAGAAATCGTGGCTGAATATCAGCAAGACGTTCTCGATTCCTTTCGCTTTTCTCAAGCTGTCCACCAAAAGACGTAGGTATTCGGGACGGTTGTGAACCTGGATGACGACGACAAGATCGTCTTTTTGGCGTATGTTCCGAAACTTTTCCTCGTTTCTTAGGGTCTGGTCGAAATTGAGCTGAAATACGATCCCTCGGTACACTAGAGTCGTGTTGTCTATTTCGGGCTTTGCGACGACTTGCTGTTTTTCCGGAAGAGTCTCGTTGACGGGTTTCCGAGTTTCTGGTATCGTAACCTGAACCTGACCAACAATGCTGCTACGCTTTCCCGTCTCCACCTCTTTTGGAAACACGGCCTTCTTCGCCTTCCCACTATTCCAGACGGCGAATCCACAAATCACCACCACTAGGGTCAGTATCACCACCTTCCGCTTGTAAATTCGGAATCTCATGATAGGAAGTCGTCCTTCGGGACGGTCGGCGAATCTGGAGACGAGGACGGCAGGTTGGCGATGCAAAAAAGGTCTGCTCCAGCAGATTTGGTACAAAACGTTATCATAGAAAACGCAGCTTAATCTTGGTCGTCTAATTCTGGAATGTATTTGAAGGATAAAGTTTCCCATAAGGCATTTTCTCAGAGGCAAATGAGTCGCCTTTTATAACCTAAGGAAAATAAATGGAAAGAATGGTTTAATTAGCATGTTTTTTGTGTGCAAATGATATACAGTACAGACCAAAAGTTTGGACACATTACTATTTGTAATGTTTTTGAAAGAAGTTTCTTCTGCTCATCAAGCCTGCATTTATTGTCCTTATTTAGTTTTTTTGCGCACAAAAACTATTTTCGTGGCTTCATAAAATGATTAAATTATTAAATGTGTTCAAAAGAGATTTAGGGAATTTACAAACCGCTCCAGAGACCTCTAGTGATTACATCCATGGTTGCATAATTTCTTAAATTAAAAGAGGGCACTAATCTGCCTTCAAATATTTTTATATTTCAATAATAAACTAAATTACAAAATTTTGTTCAATGGCAAAAATAGACCATAATTATTGCATAAATATTAAAAAATACCATCAAATAATCTCAAAATACAAAATAAAAAATAAAAAATATTATTGAAGAAAAATAAATTGCATTGGTTTTACTGGGGCTACGTCTACACTAATTCGCATAAATTTAAAAACGGAGTTTTCGTCTAAAAACGCTCTGCGTCCACACTATCATTATCAATCGTTTTCCAAAAAAACTTCATCTACACTGAAATGTCCGAAAACGCTTACATCCCTGTACTGCGCATGAGCAAATCCAAGACGCTTCGACTTGCGTCATTTCCGCTACTCGTTTATTTACTCTTTGAAATTTTGCAGCAATGTCGAGAAAAGGCACTGAGTTTTTTAACAGTATGTACAAACTGACATTAATATTTAACAAGGCTGTCAAAACAGAAAGCATACAAAACCACTGCTGTACAATGTCGTTCACCATCTTGGCTGAATTGGTCATATGACTGCATCACATGGCTAAAAACGAGTCATCGTATTAAAAAGCCTCCATTTTCACAGTCCACACTACGACGCGAAGACGGCGTTTTCAAATTTATCCGCTTTGGAGAGCGTTTTCAAAACGATACGTTTTCAGTGACTTAAAACGCTGTCTCAGTGTGGACGGAAGGACAAAACGGAGAGAAAAATATATGTTTTCAAATGAAAACATATTAGTCTGGACATGACCTGGGATGGAGGAAGTTTAATTTTTAGGAGTCCGGTCACTTATGACCGGGAAGATGTCCAATGCAACCCCTAAAGGAAACACCAGAGGGTAAAGCCTGGTGCTCATTTGGCCCTTGAGCCGTTTGAGGCCCATTGAAGTCCACTATATGGAGGAAAATCCTGGAATGTTTTCATCAAAAACCCTAATTTCTTTATTTCTTTAAAGACATAGACATCTTGGATGACATGGGGATGAGGAAACTATCAGTAAAAGGTCATTTAAAAAGTGAACGAATCCTTTAAATAAAATGACAAAGTACAAACAAAAGTACAACTCTGCACCTGCTCAAAGAAAAGCATTGTCCTCTCTCAAGCCCCTTTCACACTGCGATTCCGGCAAATACACGGATAATGCGACCCGGCATTTGTTCCCGGGCCGCTAGATTTGGTCCATTCCCACTGCCAGCGAAATACCGTAATATGAGCGCTTTCACACACAACCCGTAACGGTCCCGGGTCGAGTTGACATGTGACATCCGGATGTGACGTATAACGGCGAGCGATCTCCGCTTCAGCGCGGATAGTAAGGAGCTCCGTGGTCTCGACTTGTGTCCAGTTTGCGCTCATTTCTGCTTGTTTAATTTGAGTTTCTTTTGTATACGAACACTCTCTGCGTTTAAAACACCGACGAGCTCTTCTGGCACTGCAGGGTTGTGTTATTGAAGAAACAAGCTCTAGGAGTCGCACGATAACTACGCACACGCTGCGGCATTAGTTTCGGCTTTTGTTCACACAGCGCACGTCCCGGGTCGAATCCCGCAATGTTACTAGGTCCCCGACCCGGGTCGAATTCGGTAATCAATGCCGGGACGTGGTTGCTTTCACACAGAAGGCGACCCGGCAATGCTCCGGGAATATTGCGGGTCCGACGTGCGGTGTGAAAGGGGCAAAAGTGGCCCATTATTAGACCACTGCTAGTTTTCTGGCTGATCAAACTCAAACATTCACCAAAAATGGAGGCAAACACTGCAAAAAAAACTTAGTTTTGTCTTGTTTCTAGTCCAGATATCTAAAAATTCTTAAATCAAGATGCATTTACTAGATCAGTAAAACGACATTTTCCTTGTTTTCTTAAAAAATAAAATCAAAGTGAGTTTTTGCTTAAAACAGGCAAAATGATCTGCCAATGGGGTGAGAAAAATAATCTTATTTCTGACTGAAATCTTGTTTCTTGTTTCCGTCCCAATCAGAAATAAGATTATTTTTCTCACCCCATTGGCAGATCATTTTGCCTGTTTTAAGCAAAAACTCACTTCATTTAGATATTCTTCCCCAGAAAACAAGAAAAAATATCTGACATAATTTCACTAATCTAGTATTTTTAGATATTTAGACTGGAAACAAGACAAAAATACTAAATAAGAAAAGCATTTTTTGCAGTGTAACAACCTCTGTGATCGACAGCATTCTGCTCCATCAAACCTTCCTCTACTCAACCTAAACATGAGATTAACAGTATTAATATAACAAACGTGGCCCTGAATTCTTAGCAAACTGAAGTATAAACTCACAGGGGTCCAGACCTGATTTATACTCTCTGCGGATTTAACCTGAAGAGCTGCTAATGAGAAGATTACGAGATGCAGCACACACTGCAAAAGATGCTTTTCTTACTCAGTATTTTTGTCTTGTTTCAAGTCCAAACATCTAACAAAATAATCTTAAAACAAGATTATTTTTCTCACCCCATTGGCAGATTATTTATCTTATTTTAAGCAAAAACTCTCTTCATTATGAGTTATTCTTCCCCCAAAACAAGACACTAATTTTTACTAGTCTAGTAAATGTTTCTTAATGTAAGATTTGTTAGATAATTAGACAAGAAACAAGACAAAAATACTAAGTAACAAAAGGCATTTTTTGCAGCGCACAATCAAAAATATAACATCATGTTTCAAACACTAGAATTTGGCCAATCTAAATTCTTAATGTAGTAAACCATCTGCACCACATATCAGTGTTTACATAGCATTAGCATTATTAGCATCTTGTGCACAGGTAAAGAATGCAACTGAACAAGATCAACTGCACTGCAAAAATGCTCTTCTTACTTAGTATTTTTTTCTCGTTTCCATTCCAAATATCTAACAATTCTAAAATCAAGATGCATTTACTATATTGGTAAAATGATATGTGTCCTTGTTTTCTTAAAAATCTAATAAAAGGTAAGTGAGTTTTTGCCTCAAACAGGCAAAATGATCTGCCAATGGGGTGAGAAAAATAATCTTGATCTGATTGAAATCTTGTCTCTTGTTTCCGTCCCAATCAGAAATAAGATTATTTTTCTCACCCCATGATTCAAAATTATAAATAAGCAAAATAATCTTGTTTTCTGTTTGAATTAATATTATTTAGCTAACACCATTGGTAGATTATTTATCTTATTTTAAGCAGAAAACTCTCTTCATTTTGAGTTATTTTCCCCCAAAACAAGACAATTACTTTTGCTTGTCTAGTAAATACTTCTTGTTTTAAGATTTTTTAGATGTTTGGACTAGAAACAAGACAAAAATACTAAGAAAAACATTTGTTGCAGTGTACATTTAACGACTGAGAGATGGAGCAATATAAAGTAATTTTAGCAAATATAAGATTCCATATTCTTTATTATTTAGCTTTGTTCACACACTCGCTGTACTGTCAATGTCCAGTCAGACAAAAACAGTGTGACCTAAAACTACAGAAGCATAAAAACCTCAATATTTGCTGTATTTTGATGTCAAATTAGGATCTTCTGAAACATGTTGAATTACTCAAACTGATGCAGTGAGTGAGCTCTTGATTTCCACAGATATATCAACAGACTGCCTTGATCAATGCATTCGTGTTTTGATGACCAAAACGGCTATTATTAATAAATCTGCGTGAAATACAACCGCCACAATATGAGGAGCGAACACATTTACACGACCAATGCAACTCTACGCATGCATTAAAGTGACTGCACAAATATGCACAGGTTAAAGTTTAAAAATATAAGAAAGTATGACGGAAGCTCGCGCACATGCATGCATTCATTGCAGCTGCATGCTCGAGCTAAAGCGAGCAGCTGCGCGAGCCAGAAAAACACACACACACACGCAGAGGCACTGCATTCATTAGCATCTATATTTGGTTAATATTACAAATTTCCAGCGGCAGACGATCGATGCACGTATATGCATGCCGATGTGTGTGTGTATTTTGATGATGCACTGACACTAGTTAGCTTCGCTGCTACCGACTCTTCCGAATATTGAGCTGCCGCATTCAGATGCATGAGACACGGATACGCAAAGAGAATAAAAGCCTCACCGCAGATGTAGGCATGTAAGGCGGCCGTCATATCCACACGAAAGCGCATTTTAATGGAAGTGTGTCGTGCTGGCTCACACACACACACACACCAGAGCGTCGGCTGACAGGACGCGCGTGACGTCACGCTTTCCGCACGATTCGCGTTTTAGTGGAAAAGTTCGCGCGATGCATGCGACAAAGCTCACATTAGACACATTTAGCGATAGTTATCATAGTCATTCCACTTCCTCTAATTTGTCTGCACATAACGTTTCATCAGCTATACAAACTATTAGCGTTAAAGGCACAATATGTAATTTTTCACCGCTAGCGTCACTTATTCAAAACAAAGGCGTGTCTTGACTCTTGAGTGGGCGGAGCTTTTATTCTGCTTTGTGTGTGTGTGTAACGCAGCGCTGTTTTATTATATCACACACATGTAGGCATGCCTCGATACCACAATTTTGGCTGCGGTACGGTACCACAATCTAATCCCGAAGTACCGATATTAAACCGATAGCACACGGTCTGATATTAGCGCGGGTATATCGCACGAGAATGAGCACAATTATGCAAGTTGTGAGTTTATAAAGTGGGAAATTACCTCAGATGTTTATTAGTAAATTAATCAGCAAAGCTTATCGCATCAGATCAGTCGTTTGAAAACTTTCTTGTGAGAAATAATTTCAGCAAAAATCTCAAAATTATTAAATGGCTTCTTGCTTTAAAAGACATCGCACTACACTAAAGCGATCTGCATAATCCGATTCAACATTTCACGCTCGTCTCGGGATGGAGAACGGAAATCATTTAAGCGATTTTATAGCATTTCATAATAACAGTTACAGGAGATATGAGCTCTTAACGACACATACACACACACACACACACACACGCCTGTAACTAGAGCTCGCACATTACACATTAAGTTTCCTTAAACAGTCAAACACACAGAATGATGTACAAATGTCCGTCTTTAGTGAGTATTCACACACACACACACACAGGCGGGTGTGTCTAACGCGGATGTAAACAGTGCAATAATACGCAAATATAATGAGATCTAAACATCATTGGTTGAAACGGACGCTGGAGATTTTGTGATATTCGATCTTATGTTAGGCTGTGTGTGTGTTGATCAGTGTTAAAGGAGAGTAAATGTCTAAATGAGATGGTCTGAATGATGCGCTGACCTGTCGATCTCTTCAGAAAGTCTTAAAGTCAGGATAGTGACAGATGATTGGCTGGGTTTGATGCTCTTCATCAGTTTTATAAGCACAGTCATTACACTTCTCACTTCTACTCCTCTCCTAAATCCGTTTTGAGCATCTTGAGTGAGATTCGAATGCTTTATCCATTTTGTTCGTCTATAGCCCTATTTGGACGGGATTAGTTTGACATGGGGACATGGGGGTAAAGTCATTTTACCTCAGGACGTCTGTAATATTAATGGCCAATTCGCACGGGATAAGACATCTCAGTTAAAGGGGGGGTGAAACACTCAGTTTCAGTCAGTGTCATGTCAATCTTGAGTACCTATAGAGTAGCATTGCATCCTGCATATCTCCGAAAAGTCTTTATTTTTTAAATAATTATATAAGAAAGATGCGCTGTTCCGAGTCTTTCCGAAAAAAGCTGAGCGGGTGGGGGCGTGTCGTGTGGGCGGAGCTAAATAATGACGTGTGCGCGCTGCTGCTATTGTGTTGAGTCGAGTGCGCCGTAAAGCTGTGTCATCCCTAACAGCGGGAAAAAAACTTTATTCAAAATAAAAATATGGCTTTTAATCAGATACAGCCATACATCTATGATCCGGAATCAGACTCAGAGGCTGCAGTTGAACAGGAGCAGCAGCAAAAACGACTAGAGCAGGACGTCTCTATGTGGTACAAGTTATACACTAACTATATAATATGCTTAGCGGCTTGTGTTATTTACATATTTATACTTGAATTATATCGTCGTATTTTTGTCTTTGAAGGTGTACATGTGGGAAGTGCAGTTGTGCACGTGTGTGTGTGTGTTTACGCGTGGTTTGTGTAGACAGTAAGCGGACTAAAAAAAACACAGACATTTGAAGCAGTCTCACTCACCGCCTGCGGTTCTAACGTTGGGACCTTTATCGTTGGGACTGCTCCATCCTTCAGCATTAGGCGATCGGGAAAATTCGGCGTCGAGCTGGGCCTTGTTTATGAAACAGTCGGCACCGAAATGCAGCGAACAGATATAAACATTCGCGCAACTCAGTTGCTGATCCGGAAAAGCAAATTCCATCCACTGTTGCCTTACCGCGGGGTTTTGGAGAATCTGTGCAGGACTGTCTTGGTCTGGCAACCAAAAACGCACTTTTTTGGTGACATTGTTATGTGCACATCACCTGTGCAGCGCAGCCTACGAGCCAGCGCTTTGATGGGCGTAGCCTGTTGCTTTCGCTCTCTCTCTCTCTCTCTCTCTCTCTCTCTCTCTCTCTCTCTCTCTCTCTCTCTCTCTCACGCTCTCTCTCTCTCTCTCTCTCTCTCTCTCTCACGCGCTTCCGGTAGAATTGTCCGTAAGGCCCATACAAGGAAATTCCGCCCCCATTAACGTCAAAGGGGACGCATGATCTCAAAAAACTTGCCGAAACTTATGACTAACCGGAAGTAGTATTTTTGACAAAGATACTCCCATCAAACGTCCACCTTAACTTTTGAAACTTTGTCTATGTTTAGTATGGGATTCCAAGTCTTTAACAGTGTAAAAAGATCAGTATGCATGAAACAGCATTTCACCCCCCCTTTAAACTAGCAGAAGTGGAGGAGTAACTCGCTTTACGCGCACCTCCTTGTCGTCATGTGTGTATGACGTTACCGTTATCACGTGAGCAAACACACAACCTGAGCGCCAGTCTGAACTCCGTCTCCAATATATATGTGTGTGTTTTAATAAACAGTTAGGTCCAGTCTAACGATTCTCATTGGATTGTGTTGGTAATGGACACTTTCCTAGAGCTAAAATAAGTGTTGTGCCTCTAATAAGTGCTTTTGATCTTCTTTTTGCTTTAAATGATATGCAGAAAATACTGGACATTCGCCACAGATTTGTCCCACCACCTACAACAAAAACGAATGCTTCAAGCGCCTCCAAGGTCACAAAATGCGCTTTTTGAACTTTTAAACAGGAAATGACAGAATTTTACCGTAAATTTTTACAGCAGGTCTATTCGAACGGGATTAGCATTACCCCAGGCCATTTTTCCAGACCTTTTCACAGAAGGTAAAAGTCTCTAATCTTTACTGACATTGTCCGTAATGATTACCGAGATGGCCCATTCGGACGGGACTAAAATCACAGAGAACCTCTGGTAATCATTACTTTACCCCCATGTCCCCATGTTAAACTAATCCAGTCCGAATAGGGCTTATGTTGTCACGTTTGCCGGTTTCGGGTCAGTTTGTGTAGCGCGCTACCATCTAGCGGTGAACTTCGGGACAGCAGCATATACCGAAATGTGCAAAATCATATCGTACCGTTTTAAATAAAATATATACCGTTATCTTCCAGTGCCGGTATACCGTGCATCCCTACACATGTGAGTGTGTTAAAGTGATGTTATAATGCTACTGTGAGACACTTGTTCACACTGCAGTGAGCGAGATCATATTAGGCATGGGCGACACTAAAATTATAATCTAATTTATTCAACTAAATATACAAATAAAATTAATTAATTAATTAGGTTTTATTTAATTCTATAAACTGTAATAATGATCTGCCAACATTGTCGCTATATGATAAATTAAAATGTCATCCCCTTATTTTAATTTATCATCGAGTGACAATGTTGGCAGATCAGTATTACAGTTTTATTGCAGTATTATCCTGTTTAACACGGTGAAGCTGCTTTGAAACAATCGGCATTGTAAAAGCGCGATATAAATAAAGCAGATTGAGGGTAAAACAGGGTACTCTGTGTGGTAAATCAACAACACCAACATCCTCATTCCACTTCCTCTAATTTGTCTGCACATAACACAATTTCATCAGCTATGCAAACTATGAGAGTTAAAGGCACAATATGTAATTTTTCGCCGCTGGCTTATTCAAAACAAAGGCGTGTCTTGACTCTTGAGTGGGTGGAGCTCTATGTACGTTTTAAAGGTCCATTGAAATAAAAATTTAAGTTGTTTATCTTTTAGTATGACTGTGTTAGCCTTAAGTTATGAATTAGCTGGTGTGTGTTCCAAAACTATGACAAAATTTGCATTTAGGAGATATAAGCGTTCAAAACTAACAGTCTCTCACTTCCGTTAAAACGAATCTCATCATCGCAGACTTCACCTTCTCGTCAAATCTTCTGTCCAATCAAACGCTCTCTAGAATCTGAAGCCCCGCCCCCTACACGGCTGAAATCGGTCAGTTGTTAACACACATTTACTAATTTGTACACGGCTGAAAGGCTCAGAGCACATGCGATAGGAAACAATTCAGTGTAAATATGCTTTCAGCTGAGGCGAATGAAGTCTGTTTTCACATTCGTTTCACACACACACACACACACACACACACACACACACACACACACACACACACACACACACACACACACCAATGGCTCTGGTCTAAAGTTAGACTACAGACACGAGAGCGGATCATATGCACGAGTCGGCGCAGACACACATATCGACTCATTTGAATTCTGCACAGAATGCTGCATTTCAGAGCGATATGGAGGAGATTATGATGATAAACGGTTAGAGGAAACTGGCTTTACCAGAACGGCTCTAGTCAAACTGGGATATTATTAACGAAACGCTATTGGCTGTTTCAAAAAAGGGGAGGAGCTTCTAACAGCTGGAGCCGTTTCAGGGGAAGTTACGTCAACACACTTCAGTGGGCCTTTAAAAATCACAATAAAGTGTCATTTCTTCACTTCAAACTGGTTTATAATTTTCTCATCGCCAAATAGATTTGCAGCAATAGCTGTTGAAGACAGGTTTCCGGAACACTCCCCCCGTCTGCTATTGGTCAGTCACACAGGTAGCCCCGCCCCCAATGCGCATCATTGGCTGAGTCATAAGTTGACATGTTGGCGACAGCTCACATTATTCTGAGCTTCTCTACGTTAAACCGACCTCCATATCGCTTTACGTATCATTTCAAAGCAGCGTTATGGAAGATGATTGTTTATGAGGTATTCTGATTAGTTTGCCAAAGTAACGTCCATAATGCAGTGATGTACAGCTTAGCAAAACATGCTAGGTAACAATTACAACTTGTGCTCCTAATGATTACAACAAACTCAGTTTTGTATGTGGATCCAAAGTCTGAGGAATAAAGGCACAGTATGTCATTTTCCGTCTCTTACTCGACTCAGAGGCGTGTCTTGACTCTTGAGTGGGCGGAGCTTTTATTTTGCCGCGAGCTCTTCCGCTTCTTCCGCTCGTGTGTGTGTGTGTGTGTGTGACGCATCGCTGTTGTATCCTCTCACACACACGTGCGTGTGTTAAAGTGATGTTGTAACGCTACTATGAGATGCTTGTTAACACTGCGGTGAGCGAGATCATATTAGGCGGTAACACACGGCACTCTGAGCGGTAAATCAACAACAGCAGATTTAAACAAGAACAATAAGACGAAGAGAACAATCATTAGTTTCTGTCCATTAATGATCCAAACAGTGTCTGATAAAACACATCAGATATTAAAGCGGCGATAGTGTTGCCATGGTTACTGCACAATAACGGCAGCGGGGATGATGATGTCACTGATAGGAGATGCACACACACACACACGGATTTCTCTGAATTTAAACATTCTTGGGAACATTTGAGATAATCAATCAATCAATCAATCGCTCTTCTCCAACGCCGATTGTGTCAGAGCAGCTTCAGTGTTAAACAGGACAATACTGCAGCAGAATTAGATTTGGCTGTACAGTCGTTCTTATGCACAAGTCAACAATATATAACACTGCTCTAATAGCTTTTAAATATTTTAATCCACAAATCTTACATATTGTTCCTTTAAATAAGTCGTTTTTTCCTTCCCCGCCAGATCACTTAAATAGTTAAGAATGGATGACGTAGTTTGCCATCGCGACCATGTTTTTGGGCACATTTACGTTTATTACGCTGTGTCCAAACTCAAATACTTCCCTAATATAGTATGCGAAAGACAGTATGCGAACAGAGTAGTATGTCCTATGGCCTACAACTTCTGAAGTGTGCATTCGATGGACCCTTCCCATGAGGCCACAGGAGAGGATTTATAAATGGACAGGTCACATAACGACAAAATGCTGGATGTATACGTCCGGATTACATTACATTCATTCATACTAGAACATACTTTTTTAGTAAGTTCAAATTCAAATGTAGACAAATGTAGTAATTTCGGACGCAGCTTTAATGTATTTAGTATTTCATTCATTTCATAGGCTATTTCTGGGTTTCTCACAAATGGAAGTCGTCAAACTTCTATTAAATTTATTTATTGTTGCGTTTCCATTTGATCAAACAGATAACAAATGCAGCGTTAACCTAGCTAACAATTTGAGCTTATAGGAACGTTTCCCTAACATTCGCATTAAGTTATAAATATGTTTTCTGAATGCTCTTGGAACGTTAAAAGCGTCCAGTTTTTTAAACATTGTTTTAACCTTTTTATTAGGTTATAATAACGTTATTTAAAACATTATTAGAATTTCTATTCTCTTTTATATAAACGTTATACTAACGTTTTAAATAACGTTCTTATGAGGATGTGAATGATCAAATTAAATATGTTTTCTCCTTTAATGTACTTGCTTTTGTTTACTGACATCTTACTCTTTCTTAAAATAGGTAAAACTTTTATATTTATATTACATGTATATTTAATAATCATTTAGTTTACAATCTGGGATTTTTCTTGATTGTAAAAAATATATATATTACCGAAAAATAGCATTTAAGTGTCATCCAGTCACTGGATATATAAATTACGTATCTGAAGTTTAAGAAAAAAGCTGTAGGCTATGACTAATTTATAATGACTAATACTTTTTTAATGTATTAACGTTTTAAAAACGTACTAGCAATGTAAGAATAGCGATTTAAAGCTATATAGCAATAGCAAATAAAGCTAGCATAACGTTCTAATAACTTTACTGCAAGAACGTTTTTTTTTTTTTTGTATAACTTTGAGAACTTTCTGAGAACGTTCCCTGTTAGCTGGGAAAGGATTTTATGTGTTGATTGGTTGCAAACGTAATCTAATATAAACTATAGTGTAATAAATGTACATAAATGTTTTTAAAAATAAAACAAATCAGGATTTACGATGACCGTTAAAACGCGCGTCATTTTAAAATACCAGCTGTTACTGGTTAACAAATGACGAATCGCGTTTTTGATGAAATACACACATAAATAATGCCAGAATGTGTGGAACTGTTCATGTATTGCACTGTTTCATTAGGGTTATTTATACTTCTAATGCGCCGCTCGACCACTAAACGTCGCCCGTCTTCCGTGTTGACGCCGGAAGCGCCACGTGACGTAGAAGAAGAGCGTCTTTTTTTGCGCCTGCGCACAAGCGTGACTTCCTTTTCGACATCCCTATCGAGAGAGACGAGATGGGCCATCAGCAGCTCTACTGGAGTCACCCCAGAAAATACGGCCAGGGCTCCCGATCCTGGTCAGTTCTGGTTCCGTAGCGAGTTTAATGAGGTCGGTTCGGGAAAGCGCGGGAGTTCGGGTCGCGCGGTCCGTCGTGTGTGTGTTATTTCATCAGGAATGTGAAGCACATGCGAACTAACATGGCGGCCGCGCGTCTGCTCGAGCTGCGTCTGTTAAACAACAATGGGGGATTTATCTCGGTGAAATACGTGTTTATGAAAAGTTTTAGCCGGATGAATAATTACTAAGTGTTCCTAATACCGCCTGTCGTATCATTAAACTAATATATAGGCTACAATGGGGCTAAAGGCGCTTTAAAGGTACAGTCCACCCGAAGATGAGGATGAGTAAAAGTCGTTATCTTCAAAAATATCATCTTTGTGTTTGTAAGAACTCCCGTTAGCTAGAATGTGCTTTTCACCACTCGTAGTGTGTTCTTGGAAAATATACAGTTTTATATTTAACATTGAAGCTATTGATTTTGTGAAAATGATGTATTTTGTTTTAATACCTTATAAATGTGTGAGGTGTGGCAATAGACACCGTATTGATAACTACTAGAGCAAATGTTTTTCATGTGGGTGTTCAAAAAAATCACTGGCAAACTTTGCACTTCTTTTTTTTGTTTAATAAATATACAATCAATGGTAATATTAAACATGCTAACTATTATTTTAACAAGTAAACATTCTGAAAGCTTTTGGCATGCCATCATTTAATACGGCTTTACAGTATTGTTTAATTATATGAATAATACCTATAATTTGTAATGTTTTCATTATAAGTATGGTGATTTAGCTCTAAAGGTAGACGGCAAATGTTGAAAAATCTACACGTTAAAGTCAGCCGGCTGATTATTGTTTATTAATGTGCCTTTTACTCTGCTTATGTATTCTTCTGTTGTTGAAAAACTAATGCTTTAATTACCTTTAAAAACTCAAAATTAACAAATTGTAGACAATTTTTTTTTATCGTTTCTCATTTGCTACTTATTGACAACAACAAAAGCATCAAATATTAGCTCAAAACAGCAGAGAATCAACTTAATCACGTCAGGATCAGACGGATTTTAAGGCTGATTGCAGATAATTCATATAAACAGTCATTTCATATAATTGTTTTACCTTTTATCACTTAACCACCCAGTGTGAGCCAGGAGCTAATTAATTATTCAATATAGTAAGTAGGGATGCAACAATACAGTTAGTCCACGATTACTTTACTTTAAAAAAAACGTGTGCACATTTCTAGTGTAGTGTATAATATAAAATAAATATATAGAAATTTACAATTGATTAAAAATTGAAAATACATTGATTTATTAAATATTTTTATTATTCAAGAGCAGTGTGAATTTTCTTTTTGTCTCTAGTTGTTTTATTAACATAATTTCAGAGGTGAACTGTCCCTTTAAGGACAAGTGTTGCTGCGCTACTGTCACTTTAAGACCTTCTCGCATCTCATACACACACACACGACTTTACTTTGACTTTAGACATAACCGACTGTGTTTATTTATGTTAACCTTGTGTGTGTGTGGCCGTATTAGCGCAGTAAGACACTTAGTCCAGTAATCTCGTGTGTTTGACAGGCTTTAAGTGCGCGCTCAGCATAAACAGCCAATGAAACGTTTATCTGACACGGCTTTAAAACGCAGCAAATAATGAGCTTTGGTGATTGTGAATAACTAGTGTTGTGAGTTTAACTGACTCCAGCATTTCAAGCGTGGCTAAACACCGCCTAACTTTAGAGCATATGATTGGATATTAGCTCACATCAGCGCGGAGACTCGCACTCAAACACAGCCGAAATAAACTCAGAGAAACGCTTAAAACGGAGGGAAATAGAAATAAATTAAATGCAACCGAAAATTCACAAGTGCATATTGAACCGTGAATGCCGTAGCAAACGGTTCAATATTATATTGAGAATTGTGGCATCCCTAATAGTAAGTATTGTGTTTGCATGCATTTTTATTCTGGCCTGTTGTTGTTTTTCAGCCGAGTTTGTTCAAACCGACACGGTCTGATCCGTAAATACGGACTCAACATGTGCCGTCAGTGCTTCAGGCAGTACGCCAAAGACATTGGCTTCGTCAAGGCAAGTGTTCATGCTTTTTTTTTGCAAACAATTAATACATTATTACAAATTAATGCGTTTTATGGCAATCAATGCATGCATTTTTATTGCAAATTAATGCATTTTTATTACAAATTAATGCGTTTTATGGCAATCAATGCATGCATTTTTATTGCAAATTAATGCATTTTATTGCAAACAATTAATGCATTTTTCCTGCGATCAATTCATGCATTTGTATCACTAGTCTTTCTCATCAGAAGGCGATCAAGCTGACCGTCTGCATTTCTTTCATTTGTGTATTTTGAATGTATGACTTCTAAAACGGAGCGCTTTCTCTTCTGTATTGCTCCAGCTGGACTAAACCTGTGGACGCCTGAGCTTCCGGGACAGGGAGTCAACATCCATCCCGACGTCATGAAGTTACTCTGGAAAGTTCAATAAAACAAGTTTTTCTTTGTTCAAAAGTTGCAACGTGTCTTTATTATAGAGGGAATGGAAAGGGCTCGAATTCTGTAAAGTGATTGATTATTGGTGGTTCTGATTAATTTCCACTGACCTAATCAACATTAACTTTTACTCATCGGAAAACACAAGTGATCGACATTAATGCTCGTCTGTAATTGAAGTAGATACGAGTTTTGGTTGCAGATACTCTAATCATCTTACAGTAAACTGATGAACCCAGAAATGGGAAGTATAGCAATCCTCAGGCTTAGATGGGCATCAATGCCAAATGGCTGACTGAAGGGATGCAGAAGAAAAACATAATATTTGTGAAGGAAAGATCAAATCTCCCTGACAGGAATGAGGATTTGTTAACAAAGTTGATAAATATATACAAAAATAAATGCATAGATGAGCCTCAGCAGATCAGGCAGTGACTCCAGTGTTTAATAAGAATATGCTCAGTTTGTGTGCTATATAATGTAGATTCTAATGCATCGAAATCAGAAAGCATGTGGAATTCTGGGTAATGAAGTCCAAACAGTAAGTATGGCTTTCATGTATATGTCAACTTGCCTTTCTTTTCAGCGGTCACGAGCATAAACCACTCAGACTAGTATTACCAATGATGTTAAAGTGGTTTAATCTACAATTTACACCCAAAACCAGTCGACGAGGATGGGATTCGAACCCACGCGTGCAGAGCACAATGGATTAGCAGTCCATCGCCTTAACCACTCGGCCACCTCGTCATGAGCGCAGTTAGTTTTAACTTACTAAATTGTAGTAAACAACCGGTTTAATAACAATAACATGACTCATGAATATTAAATACGAGCGGCGCGCCCTCGTGATGGTGTGTTAATTAATATTCATGAGAAACGCCTATTGGCGGATCTGTCACCCTTAAAAAACCATAAATATACATCGCCAGATCAGATTTATCCCACTAAATGAAAAGCTGTTTTTACTGTTTCAATGTGATGAGATAAAAAAAGAAAAGCCGTCTTTGCGGGCTGGACGCGCTGTGGAGTCAACATGAACTGATGACTCGTATGAACCGGTTCTTTTAGGTGAGTCGAAGACTTCATTCACTAAACAAACGCTCTGTTTTTCTATTTTTCTTTTCTTTCGGGAATCAGACAATTAGAAAATCGTTTTCTTGGAAGTCCTTTGAGAAACCTAATCCCCGCGATCGTGGTATTATTTTCTACAACGCTTGTCATCGTTTATTTTGACCTGTGTCATTTAACTTGCTAGACAGACTTCATGTTGGCTTGATAAGAAGGTATTTTCTTAATGTAAAACAGTTTGAAGGTCAGGAACTCGGGATAGATTAGATAGATAGATGTGAAATTAGCTGGGTGTATTGGGTGGTTGCTAGGGGGTTGCTATGCTTTTTAGGACGTTATTTCTGGTTTAAGCGCAACAAAAACTTTTAAATTAGCTAACATTAAACTGATTTTTTTTTGTAGTATTTACTTTTAAACTTTTTTCACTCAGATAATTGCTTTTAAACTATACAAATAATTAAAGAAACACCAGGTGGCATTAGTTGGGTGGTTGCTAGGGGGTTGCTATGTTTTTTCCCATTCTTTCTAGTTTGAGCAACAAAAACTTTTGAATTCGCAAACATTACACTGAAAAATGTAGTAAATTTCACAAATAATTACAGAAACACCAAGTGACATTAGTTGGGTGTTCTGGGTGGTTGCTAGGGGGTTGCTATGTTTTTTTGCCGTTATCTATAGTTTAAGAGCATCAAAAACTTTAATTCGCAAACATTACACTGAAAAATGGTGTAGGATTTACTTTGAATTTTTTTTCGCTTAGTAATTGCCATTAAACTTTAGAAATAATTACAGAAACGTTAAGTGACAATAGTTGGGTGCTCTGGGTGGTTGCTAGGGGGTTGCTATGCTTTTTGCCATTTTTTCTACTTTAAGAGCAACAAAAACTTTTGAATTCGCTAACATTACACTGAAAAAATTAGTAAACTTCAGAAATAATTACAGAAATGCTAAGTAACATTATTTGGGTGCTCTGGGTGGTTGCTAGGGGGTTGCTATGTGGTTGCTAGGCTTTTTGGGACATTCTTTCTAGTTTAAGAGCAACAAATACTTTTGAGTTCGCTAATATTAACTGAAAAATGGTGTAGGGTTTACTTTGAAACTATTTTTATTCAGAAATTGCTATTAAATTTCACTGAAAAATGTATTAAACTCCACAAATAATTAAAGAAAGGGCAAGCGACTTTGAATTAAACTTGAAAGACTGAAACAGTATTTTCCTGTAAACGTGCTTCAATATCTTTGTTTTATTTATAGCTTTTAACGTGTGTACACATTTATATTTCTGTTTGTCTGAAATATAATATGTATGAATGTATCTATAGTATATTATAAACATATGATCACACAATGTTTAATATATCATCTAATGCCTATAATTATACAAGCATACAGCTGTTATATTTAGTATAACATCCTGAGTTATAGATTTGTGTAAGAGTATTATGTTGAACACACACACATTTCCAGCTGTTGATAATGTGTTCTACACGCACGCACGCACGCACGCACGCACGCACGCACGCGCACACACACACACACACACACACACACACACACACACACACACACACACACACACACACACACACACACACACACACACACACACACACACACACACACACACACACACAGCTTAAGTCCAGTTTGTGAAGCCGCTTTGAGACACTAGATGGCAGAAACGTGAAGCGTTTGAAGAGCTGATACGCTTTATTCCACTACAGCTGCAGAAATCCTTATGAGATTAATCTTATCGCTGAGCTTTATAATAATTAGTTTGATTTCAGAACAGTGATAACAAAAGCACTTTTATGATGGAAACAATTAAAATGCTTCATTATTTCTCCCACAGTATAAGAGTTCATATTACATTTTTTTGTTTGTTTATGGTTTTACTATAAAAGCATAATTAATCTGCAGTTACTGTAGTAAAACCATGGTTATTTATGAAGTTACCAATGGTTTTACTGCAGTTGTTGGAGTAAACAGGTTATTTTGTAGCTAGTTACTATAGATTTACTACAAAAATAATCAATAAACCATGTTTAATGTAGTAAAACCAGGGTTCATTTTGTAGTTGCCTTGGTTTTACTGCAAATGCTTTTAGTAAAACTAGAGCTTTACAATTCTGGATAAATACTAATAAATAATAACAATAAATAATAACAAAAACTAAATAACACAATAAAATAAAATAATGCAATTTACTAGGGGCTCTGACAAAATATTGTTGCAGTCTATGTATAATTTTTTTAATTAGAATAAATTATTCAATGACTCCCTCATAACGATTTCACTTGTTTCATTTCTGGATGAATCAATGTTTTCTGTACGAATCTCTCGAGTGAATGATTCAATGACTCCCTCTTAACGATTTCACTTGTTTCATTTCTGGATGAATCAATGTTTTCTGTACGAATCTCTCGAGTGAATGATTCAATGACTCCCTCATAACGATTTCACTTGTTTCATTTCTGGATGAATCAATGTTTTCTGTACGAATCTCTCGAGTGAATGATTCAATGACTCACTCATAAAGATTTCACTTGTTTCATTTCTGGATGAATCAGCGTTTCTAAATGAATCTCTTGAGTGAATGATTCAATGACTCACTCATAAAGATTTCACTTGTTTCATTATTGGATGAATCAGTGTTTTTGAACAAATCTCCTGAGTGAATGATTCAATGACTCACTCATAAAGATTTCACTTGTTTCATTACTGGATGAATCAATGTTTTCTGTACAAATCTCTCGGGTGAATGATTCAATGACTCACTCATAAAGATTTCACTTGTTTCATTACTGAATGAATCAATGTTTTCTGTACGAATCTCTCGAGTGAATGATTCAATGACTCACTCATAAAGATTTCACTTGTTTCATTATTGGATGAATCAGTGTTTTTGAACAAATCTCCTGAGTGAATGATTCAATGACTCACTCATAAAGATTTCACTTGTTTCATTACTGGATGAATCAGTGTTTTTGAACAAATCTCCTGAGTGAATGATTCAATGACTCACTCATAAAGATTTCTCTTGTTTCATTACTGGATGAATCAATGTTTTCTGTACGAATCTCTCGGGTGAATGATTCAATGACTCACTCATAAAGATTTCACTTGTTTCATTATTGGATGAATCAGCGTTTCTAAATGAATCTCTTGAGTGAATGATTCAATGACTCACTCATAAAGACTTGTTTCATTATTAGATGAATCAGTGTTTCTAAATGAATCTCTCGAGTGAATGATTCAATGACTCCCTCATAAAGATTTCACTTGTTTCATTATTGGAGGAATCAGCGTTTCTAAATGAATCTCTCGAGTGAATGATTCAATGACTCACTCACGTCTCTTATCTCCACCTACTGGTGTAATAATGCAATGACACAATCTTTATATGAAGCATCAAAAATCACAGTTCCTCTAGTATGATTTAAATAAGGCAGTGAGTCATAATCTGGTTTATTTCAGACAATAAAAGCAGTTTAATAGCTGACCTTACAGCAGGATGATCTGAGCAATGATATGGATATACAGTAGAGTGATATTTATGGGTTTTTAATGGTGTGCTTTGCCCATAAAATGAAAGCCGAGTTAAATGTGTAGCGGTAGCAGCAGATCGGAGGCCTTGGCCTTTCTGTGTGATGTACTCTGCAGCCAGATTTCCCTCGGCTCGCCGTCTATTTCCAAGATAACAGGAGAGCTGAGCTGTGCTGGCGAGGTCTGTTGGCATGGAAACGCTCGTGTGCGAACGCTCATGACGATACACTTGTTTCTTCACGGCGGGGTTTGACCTTTGAGCTTATCTTTTTTCCACATGTACGCATGATTTCATTTGTGATAAGAGCAATAAGTCTGGCGGAAAAGTACTTTTCTTCTTTTGCAGCAGGACTCAGCAGATATCAGATCAGAGCATTTGATTTTGCTCTGTTCACATTTCACCTTTAAATCACATGGACTAAGAAATCAATCGAATAAAATCCTATTTTGCATAAATAAAACAAAGTATGAAAATGAAATAATAAATTGTGACGTTGTTTTTATGACAATGAATCATGCATATTTCTTCCTAAATGCATCCAGACTTTTTACTGATAATTATTTTGGGGTAATTCTCAACATTATTAATATTATTATTATTATTTAATTATATAATTATATTACAGATTTGAATAAAAATGACTGTAATAAATTTCTTCCAATTAAAGTAGCATATTAGTATAAATTAAAGGCAGGACAACAAATTACTACTATGAATTAATATTATAGTTAGTTATAGTTATAAAAAAATACCATCTTAAAATCACACACACACTTATACACCAATCAGGCATAACATTATGACCACTGAACAGCACTGATGATCTCCTGTTAGTGGGTGGGATATATTAGGCAGCAAGTGAACATTTAGTCCTCAGAGTTGATGTGTGTGAAGCAGGAGAAATGGGCAAGCGTAAGGATTTGAGCGAGTTTGGCCAGATTGTGACGGCTAGACGACTGGGTCAGAGCATCTCCAAAACTGCAGCTCTTGTGGGCTGTTCCCGGTCTGCAGTGGTCAGTATCTATCAAAAGTGCTCCATGGAAGGACCAGTGGAGAACCGGCCACAGGGTCATGGGCGGCCAAGGCTCATTGATGCACGTGGGGAGCGAAGGCTGGCCCGTGGGGTCCGATCAAACAGACGAGCTACTGGAGCTCAAACTGCTCCAGAAGTTAATGCTGGTTCTGATAGAAAGCTGTCAGAATACACAGAGCAGCTCAGTTTACCTGAGGAACACACGGCCCCAGGATGCACTATGGGAAGAAGGCGAGCCGGCGGAGGCAGTGTGATGCTTTGGCCAATGTTCTGCTGGGAAACCTTGGGTCCTCCATCCATGTGGATGTTCCTTTGACACGCTCCACCTACCTAAGCATTGCTGAGACCATGTTCAGCCTTTGATGGAAACGGTATTCTGGTGGCTGTGGCTCTTCCAGCAGGATAATGCTCCTGACACAAAGCACAAATGCTTCAGGAATGGTTTGAGGAGCACAACAACCAGTTTGAGGCGTCGACTCGGCCTCCAGATTCCCCAGATCTCAATCCAATCGAGCATCTGTGGGATGAGCTGAACAAACAAGTCTGAACCATGGCAACCTACAGGACTTAAAGGATCTGCTCCTAACATCTTGGTGCCAGATACCACAGCACACCTTCAGGGGTCTAGAGGAGTCCGTCAGAGATGGGGCAGCACAAAATTAGGGTCATAATGTTATGCCTGATCTGTGTATATACAATTTTAAAAACGCAAACATTAATTTTGAATAATTTGTAAGAATTGTTTTATCTTCAATTTTGGAGAGAAATATGACCCGAAAACTTTTCTTCACAGGTTTTGTGAGATTCACTCTTAAAGCAACACTACGTCACTTTTTTTGTGCTCAAATGATATCATGGGATGTTTCACGAGCCCTTTTTCCAAACCGTGTTTTTGTCTTATCCTGAATAACTACGGTACACTAATAATAAGAGTTTATATGGGGACTATTTTAGTGCGGTTCGGTTCTCGCCATGGACATAAACAGAGAGAAGGCGCTCCGGCTTTAGTGTTCCTCCGCATGCAGTTCTGTTTCTTAACCACTAGAGCGGCAACAGTTACCTAGTGTTGATTAAAGGGTGACGGTATGCCAGATTAGATTATGTCAGGATAATAACAGTTAGAGGAGAAAATGGGTGGAGCTTATGTGGAGCTCCTCCTCTCTAGACATCCAGTGGGGAGGAGCTAATGTAATTAGGACCTCATGGGTGGAGCTAGAATATCCGACTACACCCACAACTCTATCCCGGCTCCACCCCATTAGACGTCCAGAGAGGAGGAGCTGTACTTTGACTGCAGTGAGCACTGTTTCCCTGTCGAGTCCTGTGGAGGTGCTGTGTGTGTGTGTGTGTGTGTTCAGAGCTGAAGGTGCTGGGCTACTTTATTCCCTCAAAGGCGCGTCTGAACTGAGACATGCAAATGGGATAAGTTAAGAGTCAGCCGTGATAAGATGATCAACAGAGGCGGAGCTAATGAAATATTCCAGTGTTTGAAGTGCTCAGTGAAAAAACTCAAGGTGTGTGTGTGTGTGTGTGTGTGTGTGTGTGTGTGTAAGAGAGAGAGAGAGAGTGTGTGTGTGTGAGAGAGAGAAAGAGAGAGAGAGAGAGAGAGACAGAGAGAGAGTGTGTGTGTGTGTGTGTGAGAGAGAGAGAGAGAGAGAGAGAGAGAGAGAGAGAGAGTGTGTGTGTGTGTGAGTGTGAGAGAGAGAGAGAGAATGTGTGTGTGAGTAAGTGTGTGTGTGTGTCCACTGCATGTTCTTGTATGTATATTAAGGCACTGAAAGTTTGAGGTTTGAGTGATAATAATGTAGATTCATCAGACGAGCTCAGATTCAGATGAGCACTAATAACAGTCAGACGCAGCGCTAGAGTGTGTGAGTGTGTGTTCTGAGCCGTGTGGCCTTTTGCTAACCACTGATGGGAAGTGGAATTACTCTTGAGTGCAGAGATCAAGGAGTGACATTTAACATCACACACACACACACACACACACACACATACACACACACACACACACACACACACACACACACACACACACACACACACACACACACACACACGCTGCGCCTAAACCTACCCATCACACACACAAACACACACACACACACACACACACACGCTGCGCCTAAACCTACCCAACACACACACACACACACACACACACACACACACACACACACACACACACACACACACACACACACACACACACACACACACACACACACACACACACACACACACACACACACACACTGCCCCTAAACCTACCCATCACAGGAAACATTCTGCATTTTTACTCTTCTACTTACATCCTGTGTGATTTATAAGCGTTTTGAAAAGTGGGGACACAACCCTACGGATCATAAATGCATCATATTTACCAGCAAAGATTGATAATAATCAGCGCTGCCAGTAACGCGTTAATATTTCCAAACCAGTAATCAGATTAAAGTCCCTTATTCGAGTCACTGTCAGTTACTAAATGTAGTCATTTTCCTTCGTAAAAAATACAAAATATAAATTTTTGCTTTCCTCCTGCGTCTCGAAGAGAATACATTTTGAGGAAATATTTTTTAATTGCAACCTAAAATGTCAAATGACGTTACTGTTAAAAATGCACTTCCAGTAAAGTGAGCGTTGGCGAAACCGGTCGTCATTTCTGTGTTGAGGCGGCGGCGGCGGCGTTATCGGAAATGGCTGAATGTAACTCATAAAGTAACTTGTAATCTATCTTAGTTTCTTAGTTACTTTTAAAATCAAGCAATCTGTAAAGTAACTAAGTTACTTTTTACAGGAGTAATCAGATTACTTTTTCAAAGTTACTGTGGTAACACTATGGGGGTAATATTGTTGCGTTATTCCAAACAAATATATTGTTATCCAAAATAATAAATAATTTCACAAATCAATAGAATGAGATCCACAAATATATGCGGGAGTTTCTCAAAAGTAAATTAAATTCACAAATAAATACAATGACATTTGCGAGTAACAAAAAAAATCCACACGTCAAAAACACACAACTCTGCATTGCATAAGCTGCATGTGCATTTGTGGATCGCAGCACAGCGCGTGGATTTTGAAACATTTCTAGCGTCTAGACTCAATATAATCCACAAATACGTAGACTCCACTCTTGAGTGAATGATTCAATGACTCACTCATAAAGACTTGTTTCATTACTGGATGAATCAGCGTTTTTGAACAAAATATGTCTGATGACATAAAAGTTGGATGTTTTTTAAGGTGATGGGTCAATTTATCATTTGTAATAAACGTTCACAGATGGGAAGGAAGGAGGCGGGAACCGGCAAACGTTTAACAACTTTTATTAAATAAACGAAAGTAAACCGGAGACAGCCCCTCACGGACGCCTGCCCGCACACACATAACAAAACCTAAACAACTCAACGTAAAGTCCAGGCCTGGTCCTCTCTCGTCCGTGACTGGTGGCGCTCGTCCTTAAACGCCTCCGAGCTCCCTCATGAGAGGACTCGAGACCGGTGTGGATCGCAGGTGACGCTCCTTCAATCAATCAATCAATCAACTTTATTTATATAGCGCTTTTACAATCACGATTGTGTCAAAGCAGCTTCACAGTGTCAAACAGAATAATATTGCGACAAAATTAGATTTGGCTGTACAGCCGTACTGGAGAAAACAGTGATGTTATCAGCTTATTTTAATTTATCATATAGCAACAATGTTGGCAGATCAGTATTATAGTTTATAGAATTAAATAAGACCTAATTCATACATTTTATTTGTATAATAAGTTGAATAACTTTAATCATATTTTTAGTGTCCCCAACTGAGCAAGCCAAGCCAAAGGCGACAGTGGCAAGGAACCGAAACTCCATCGGGGCATGATGGAGAAAAATAAACCTTGGGAGAAACCAGACTCAGTCGGGGTGCCAGTTCTCCTCTGGCCTATTAACACACCGTGTAAGGTCTGGCAACCTTACAGGTCAGAAATCATATTAGATCGGATTATTCAAAATTTCAGGGTATAACGGAAGGGACAGATTTATTTGAAAATAAATGATGGGATGGGGCGTCGATTACACAAGAGTATGAATACATGAAAGATCGGAATTATTGCGCCGAAGACGGGTTTTGAGCATGTCGTGCCAGTGAGGCAAATTCAGAGGAGACACCATTTGACACGGCTCAGCAGACACTCCAGGATGAGCTGGTCATGTCCAGGCAGGTCCACCATCCGATCCGGACAGGGCCCAGATCCGGGATAAACCTCGGGATAAACAGAGAGACTAACATTAGCGTAGATGTCACTCTTTTTATGATGTAACGAGTACATCAGGTGTTATGGGAAGTGTTCCCGGTTCCGGCTGACCTAGTTAATGCAGTCTAACAATCAGTCAATTGATCTGAATAATGAGAGTTAATAATGTTCTGTGTGTGTGCCATAGTAAAGAGATGTGTTTTTAGTCTAGATTTAAACTGACAGAGTGTGTCTGCTTCCCGAACAATGCTAGGAAGACTATTCCACAATTTAGGAGCTAAATAGGAAAATGATCGACCGCCTGCAGTTGATTTAGATATTCTAGGTATGATCAACTGGCCAGAGTTTTGAGACCGCAGTAGACGTGATGGAGTATAATGTGTTAAGAGCTCGCTTAAGTACCGGGGAGCTAAACTATTTAGTGCTTTGTAAGTAATAAGCAAGATTTTAAAATGTCTGCGATGTTTAATAGGGAGCCAGTGCAGTGTTGACAGAACTGGACTAATATGATCATACTTCCTGGTTCTAGTAAGAACTCTAGCTGCTGCGGTTTGGACCAGCTGGAGTTTGTTTATTAAGCGAGCAGGGCAACCACCCAGTAGAGCATTACAATAATCTAGCCTTGAGCTCATGAACGCATCGACTAACTGTTCAGCATTTTGCATTGAAAGCATGTGCCGTAATTTAGATATATTTTTAAGATGATAGAATGCGGTTTTACAGATGCTAGAAACGTGGCTTTCAAATGAAAGATTGGTATCAAAGAGCACACCCAGGTTCCTCACTGACGACGAGGGCTTGACAGAGCAGTCATCAAGTGTTAGACAGTATTCTCGGTTACTACTTGTGGAACTTTTCTGTCCAATAATTAAAAATTCAGTTTTATCTGAATTTAGTTGCAGGAAATTACTATTCATCCAATTTTTTTATATCAGCTATGCATTCCGTCCGCTCCTTCGCAATCACATCCCCGGTCTCACTCGCTCCTCCCATGTCCCTCGCTCGTTCACCTCCCCACATCATTATATTTAGCTTTTAAATCCACATTTGTTTAGTCCTAGTGTTGTGATATCCCCATATCTGCATCTGCTGTAAATCCTCTTCAGTTCCAGTCACTGAACGAAAAAGGCCTTTCTTCTGTAAACATAATCTGAGCTGATGCCAATGGTAGAGACACTATCGCTTCAAATAAACGAAACTCCTCTAAATCCTGCCCTCGGCTACAGTAGGTCAGTCAAACTGAGCTCTGTTTTAACCACATCTTTTCCTCAGCAGGCTTTGAGCTGAGCGTGTGATTGAGTCGACGTATATTCATCTGAAATGAAGAGAGCGGCTCGCCATCGCTGCCCTTTTCTCTCTGTCAGACTGAATCAAGTTCAGCGGGAGTCGCTTCATTTCTACTGCGCTCACTTACTCTGTCTGTCGCTCCTCACTTTTCCACGGACAACATACACACACACACACACACACGCACGCACGCACACACTCGTTTGTTTTTGTCACATATGGGGACATCCCATAGGCGTAATGGTTTTTATACTGTACAAACCGTATTTTCTATCCCCTTACACTGCCCCTAAACCTACCCATCACACACACACACACACACACACACACACACACACACACACACACACACACACACACACACTGAGATGGCCGAATTGAAAAGGTCTTAATCTATGTGGAAACCCCGGCGTTTAGTTTGAATCCTAATTCGGTCTGCCAATCGTGTTGGACGAGATGCGACGCTGTTCAGTTTAAGTTTGACTCCTGTGTGTGTGTGTGTGTGTGTGCTTGTTTTTGTGACATATGAGGGCCCAAGTGTGTATAATGCCATGGGTATGACACAGGTATTACAGGAGAGGGTGAAATATGAGGACATTACCCATGGCCCCACTTTACAAAAGGCTTATAAATCACACAGGAGGAGTTTTTATGAGAAAGTAAAAATGCAGAATGTTTCCTGTGATGGGTAGGTTTAGGGGCTGTGTGTGTGTGTGTGTGTGTGTGTGTGTGTGTGTGTGTGTGTGTGTGATGGGTAGGTTTAGGGGCAGGGGCAGTGTAGGGGGAAATAGAAAAAATCGCCTCATGATTCGGATCGCCAAAGTCACGTGATTTCATCAGTTTGACTCAGAATCATGAATCGATTCACTGACTCATAACGGTTCGAAGCTTTGTTCTGAAATCGGCCATCACTATATAAGTCGTTATTTAGTGTTTTCCCGCACTAACTCTATTCTGGCCTCTTCATCAATGATTGTAGAGCCGCTGTAGTGAGATGGGCTTTGTAACGACGTCTTTAGTGCCTTTATGGGTCTTGAGAGAGGAAATGACATTGGTGTCAATGAAGGCCTTTCTGAGCCATCGGATTTCAACACTAATATCTTCATCTGTGTGTGAAGATGAGCGGAGGTCTGACGGCTGGCCAACCACAGGAGGAATTAATCACACAATTCACATTACTGGCTGAACTAACCCTCTAAATGTAGTCTCTCTCTGCAAGAATAGGAGATTGATTTGTTTAATGGGAATGTTGTTCCAAAGCCAACAAGGGCTTTGATTTAGGAACGTCACACGGCATCGGATGCTTCCAGAAGTCCCGGAGTTCATCACTCAAAATCAGACACACATTTGTGTGAGTCTCCAAAGCACTCAGCCGTGGTTGTGTGAAGCACAGAGTGATTAGCCCATCGAGAAGCTCTCCAATCTCCAACACAAAGAGCTAATCTGCCCTGTGGCCGTGATGGGCTTTCTCAGCCATCGAGCCCATCAGAGCTGGCCTTGCATTTCCTGCTGCGATAATAGGGCTGAAGGATCCAGAAATGCGTGGATATTTGGCCTCTGAAGAGCCAGCGAGTGGATAAATCAGAAGCTGGAGTGCACCATACGTGGGTGTTTAACTTTTACAACTAACGGATGTTTTAATCTTCCCTGCTTCTGTGTTTTTCCCTCGACGAGTGCTTGAACTGTCAGTGAGTCATAATTTATAACCTCGTTCCTCTTTTATTTCAATTGCAAATCGACAGAACATTCACACACTCCAGCTGAGAGTCACTAACTCAAACCAGCAACTCGACTAACCTAAATGCATTTTTGCTTTTACGGTAACAAACTATTTTTTTTACAAGTATGGGTAGGGCTGGGCGGTTTATCGAGATTGTACAATATATCGATATAATTTTACGAGACGATACGCAACGAGGCAATACCGTTTACATTAATATTCAGCAGATTGATACGAACACATCTGGAAAATAGTGCAGAATGCCCTGTCAGGTGCTCTGAGAGAACAGCTACTTGACAGACAGACATATATAGATTAGATAGGCTAATGTATTGAATATATAGGCTAATATAGTGAATATATAGGCTAATATAGAGAGTATATAGGCTAATGTATTGAATATATAGGCTAATATAGTGAATATATAGGCTAATATAGTGAATATATCGGCTAATATAGTGAATATATAGGCTAATATAGTGAATATATCGGCTAATATAGTGAATATATAGGCTAATATAGTGAATATATCGGCTAATATAGTGAATATATAGGCTAATATAGTGAATGTATAGGCTAATATAGTGAATATATAGGCTAATATAGTGAATGTATAGGCTAATATAGTGAATGTATAGGCTAATATAGTGAATATATAGGCTAATATAGTGAATATATAGGCTAATATAGAGAGTATATAGGCTAATATAGTGAATATATAGGCTAATATAGTGAATATATAGGCTAATATAGTGAATATATAGGCTAATATAGAGAGTATATAGGCTAATATAGTGAATATATAGGCTAATATAGTGAATATATAGGCTAATATAGAGAGTATATAGGCTAATATAGTGAATATATAGGCTAATATAGAGAGTATATAGGCTAATATAGAGAGTATATAGGCTAATGTATTGAATATATAGGCTAATATAGAGAGTATATAGGCTAATATAGTGAATATATAGGCTAATATAGTGAATATATAGGCTAATATAGTGAGTATATAGGCTAATATAGTGAATATATAGGCTAATATAGTGAATATATAGGCTAATATAGTGAGTATATAGGCTTATATAGTGAGTATATAGGCTAATATAGTGAGTATATAGGCTTATATAGTGAGTATATAGGCTAATATAGTGAATATATAGGCTAATATAGTGAATATATAGGCTAATATAGTGAGTATATAGGCTAATATAGTGAATATATAGGCTAATATAGTGAATATATAGGCTAATATAGTGAATATATAGGGTAATATAGTGAATATATAGGCTAATATAGTGAGTATATAGGCTAATATAGTGAATATATAGGCTAATATAGTGAATATATAGGCTAATATAGTGAATATATAGGCTAATATAGTGAATATATAGGGTAATATAGTGAATATATAGGCTAATATAGTGAATATATAGGCTAATATAGTGAATATATAGGCTAATATAGTGAATATATAGGCTAATATAGTGAGTATATAGGCTTATATAGTGAGTATATAGGCTAATATAGTCAATATATAGGCTAATATAGTGAATATATAGGCTAATATAGTGAATATATAGGCTAATATAGTGAATATATAAGCTAATATAGTGAATATATAGGCTAATATAGTGAATATATAGGCTAATATAGTGAATATATAGGCTAATAAAGTGAATATATAGGCTAATATAGTGAATATATAGGCTAATATAGTGAGTATATAGGCTAATATAGTGAATATATAGGCTAATATAGTGAATATATAGGCTAATATAGTGAGTATATAGGCTTATATAGTGAGTATATAGGCTAATATAGTGAATATATAGGCTAATATAGTGAGTATATAGGCTTATATAGTGAGTATATAGGCTAATATAGTGAATATATAGGCTAATATAGTGAATATATAGGCTAATATAGTGAATATATAGGCTAATATAGTGAGTATATAGGCTAATGTAGTGAATATATAGGCTAATATAGTGAGTATATAGGCTAATATAGTGAATATATAGGCTAATATAGTGAATATATAGGCTAATATAGTGAATATATAGGCTAATATAGTGAATATATAGGCTAATATAGTGAATATATAGGCTAATATAGTGAGTATATAGGCTTATATAGTGAGTATATAGGCTAATATAGTGAATATATAGGCTAATATAGTGAATATATAGGCTAATATAGTGAGTATATAGGCTTATATAGTGAGTATATAGGCTAATATAGTGAATATATAGTCTAATATAGTGAATATATAGGCTAATATAGTGAATATATAGGCTAATATAGTGAATATATAGGCTAATATAGTGAGTATATAGGCTTATATAGTGGATATATAGGCTAATATAGTGAATATATAGGCTAATATAGTGAATATATAGGCTAATATAGTGAATATATAGGCTAATATAGTGAATATATAAGCTAATATAGTGAGTATATAGGCTTATATAGTGAGTATATAGGCTAATATAGTGAATATATAGGCTAATATAGTGAATATATAGGCTAATGTAGTGAATATATAGGCTAATATAGTGAATATATAGGCTAATATAGTGAATATATAGGCTAATATAGTGAATATATAGGCTAATATAGTGAGTATATAGGCTTATATAGTGAGTATATAGGCTAATATAGTGAATATATAGGCTAATGTAGTGAATATATAGGCTAATGTAGTGAATATATAGGCTAATATAGTGAGTATATAGGCTTATATAGTGAGTATATAGGCTAATATAGTGAATATATAGGCTAATATAGTGAATATATAGGCTAATATAGTGAATATATAGGCTAATATAGTGAGTATATAGGCTAATATAGTGAATATATAGGCTAATATAGTGAATATATAGGCTAATATAGTGAGTATATAGGCTAATATAGTGAGTATATAGGCTAATATAGTGAGTATATAGGCTAATATAGTGAATATATAGGCTAATATAGTGAATATATAGGCTAATATAGTGAGTATATAGGCTAATATAGTGAGTATATAGGCTAATATAGTGAATATATAGGCTAATATAGTGAATATATAGGCTAATATAGTGAGTATATAGGCTAATATAGTGAGTATATAGGCTAATATAGTGAATATATAGGCTAATATAGTGAATATATAGGCTAATATAGTGAGTATATAGGCTAATATAGTGAGTATATAGGCTAATATAGTGAATATATAGGCTAATATAGTGCATATATAGGCTAATATAGTGAATATATAGGCTAATATAGTGAATATATAGGCTAATGTAGTGAATATATAGGCTAATATAGTGAATATATAGGCTAATATAGTGAGTATATAGGCTAATATAGTGAATATATAGGCTAATGTAGTGAATATATAGGCTAATATAGTGAATATATAGGCTAATATAGTGAATATATAGGCTAATATAGTGAATATATAGGCTGATATAGTGAATATATAGGCTAATATAGTGAATATATAGGCTAATATAGTGAATATATAGGCTGATATAGTGAATATATAGGCTAATATAGTGAATATATAGGCTAATATAGTGAATATATAGGCTAATATAGTGCATATATAGGCTAATATAGTGAATATATAGGCTAATATAGTGAATATATAGGCTAATATAGTGAGTATTATATTACACCACAGTGCTGCTCCTTCATGTTTATTCATTGATTATGACGTTCACGTTCACTCGCCTGTACTGTGATCAGTCACGCCACATTAAAGAGCATTTTTCGTTTGAGTTTCCTGATAAATGGACAGAATGTGTGAATTTAGTTTGAAGTGTGTCGCGCGTAAAACAAGCCGACTGTTAAAGATTGCATTCGTTACTATTTGGACACGTGTACTGCTCCGGAATCCCTGAACACACAAACGAATAATCAGCACACAAGCTAAAAGCTCATAGCAGAACCAATCTACGAGTGTTCAGGATTCTCTCAGACTATCGCTGTAGTCTTCTGAGGTGTAAAGGGTTTCCTTGGCGTCCATCATCGTTCTCGCTGCGCTGAATGCAGTTCAATTAGACTTGAAAGACTACGGAAGAACAATGTTGCTAAGAGGAGTTGACCTCTGACCCCGCACTGATGCCGTACTCACTCAGACAGGCCTCCGCAGCGCCGCTAATTATTTCTCACTGATGGCCTAATCCATCAAGCGAGACGGACGGGAAATAAAAGAGAAGAAGTGAGGAGGAGCGTGGGACTCCATTAGGTGTGTGTGTGTGTGTGTGTGTGTTGATCTCCCATGATCCCCTCCGGCCCTGCACAGACACCACAACCTCATACGGCTCGCCAGGAAGTTTTGTCAGAAGTATGAATATAATATTTAGGGGTGGTTTGGCTGTGTTTGATTGCTGTAACGTGTGCCGTAGCACGAGTTTCAGTGATCATTAAATCCCAGCAAACGTTTGCATTAAGTTATGAAAGCGTTGTTCTCTGAACGTCCAGTTTTAAAATGTTTTTACTTGTTTGTTCAAATGTTAAAACAACATTCTGTTTAATCATTTCACAAATATGGGAATGTTACTTCTGAATGTTCTCGATAATGCAGAGTTCACACAGCACAATTTTCAGATTCAACCCAATCGCTGGGTTAAAAAAGCCCAATCTCTGGGTTAAAAAAACCCTTTTTCTGGGTTAAAACAGCCCAATCGCTGGTTTAAAACAACTCAATCACTGGGTTAAAACAACCCTTTTTCTGGGTTTAAACAACCCAATTACTGGGTAAAAACAATCCCTTTTCTGGGTTAAAACAACCCAATCGCTGGGTTAAACAGCCCAATCGGTGGTTTAAAACAACCCAATCTCTGGGTTTAAACAGCCCAATCTCTGGGTTAAAACAACCCAATCACTGGGTTAAAACAACCCTTTTTCTGGGTTAAAACAACCCAATCACTGGGCTAAAACAGCCCAATCGCTGGGTTAAAAAAAACAATCGTTGGGTTAAAACAGACCATTCTCTGGGTTAAAACAGCCCATTCTCTGGGTTAAAAGTTTTAACGCAGAGAATGGGTTGTTTTAACTTAAAACAACCCATTCTCTGGGTTAAAACAACCCAATCTCTGGGGTTAAAACAGCCCATTCTCTGGGTTAAAACAACCCAATCGCTGGGGTTAAAACAGCCCAATTGTCGGGTTAAAACAACCCAATTTCTGGGTAAAAACAACCCAATCACTGGGTTAAAACAACCCCTTTTCTGGGTTAAAACAACCCAATCGCTGGGTTAAAACAACCCTTTTTCTGGGTTAAAACAACCCAATCACTGGGTTAAAACAACCCTTTTTCTGGGTTAAAACAACCCAATCGCTGGGTTAAAACAGCTCAATTGCTGGGTTAAAACAACCCAATCGCTGGGGTTAAAACAGCCCAATTGCCGGGTTAAAACAACCCAATTTCTGGGTAAAAACAACCCAATCACTGGGTTAAAACAACCCCTTTTCTGGGTTAAAACAACCCAATTGTTGGGTTAAAACAACCCTTTTTCTGGGTTAAAACAACCCATTTTCTGGGTTAAAACAACCCAATCACTGGTTTAAAACAACCATTTTTCTGGGTTAAAACAACCCAATCACTGGGTTAAAACAACCCAATCACTGGGTTAAAACAGCTCAATTGCTGGGTTAAAAAAACTCAATCGCTGGGTTAAAACAACCCAATCGCTAGGTTAAAACAGCTCAATTGTTGGGTTAAAACAGCTCAATTGTTGGGTTAAAACAGCTCAATCATTGGGTTAAAACAGCTCAATCGCTGGGTTAAAACAACCCAATCGCTGGGTTAAAACAACCCTTTTTCTGGGTTAAAACAACCCAATCGCTGGGTTAAAACAGCTCAATCATTGGGTTAAAACATCTCAATCATTGGGTTAAAACAGCTCAATCATTGGGTTAAAACAGCTCAATCATTGGGTTAAAACAGCTTAATCATTGTGTTAAAACATCTCAATCATTGGGTTAAAACAGCTCAATCGTTGGGTTAAAACAGCTCAATCGTTGGGTTAAAACAGCTCAATCATTGGGTTAAAACAGCTCAATCATTGGGTTAAAACAGTTCAATCATTGGGTTAAAACATCTCAATCATTGGGTTAAAACAGCTCAATCGTTGGGTTAAAACAGCTCAATCGTTGGGTTAAAACAGCTCAATCATTGGGTTAAAACAGCTCAATCATTGGGTTAAAACAGCTCAATCATTGGGTTAAAACAGCTCAATCATTGGGTTAAAACAGCTCAATCGTTGGGTTAAAACAGCTCAATCATTGGGTTAAAACAGCTCAATCATTGGGTTAAAACAGCTCAATCATTGGGTTAAAACAGCTCAATCGTTGGGTTAAAACAGCTCAATCATTGGGTTAAAACAGCTCAATCATTGGGTTAAAACAGCTCAATCGTTGGGTTAAAACAGCTCAATCATTGGGTTAAAACAGCTCAATCGTTGGGTTAAAACAGCTCAATCGTTGGGTTAAAACAGCTCAATCGTTGGGTTAAAACAGCTCAATCGTTGGGTTAAAACAGCCAAATCACTGGAGAAACTGAAGCTAATAATTCAATATATGAAGCACCTGATGGATCCCTTTAAGGCTTGATATGGAACCTGCTCCTCTGCTGAAAGAGGATTTGACCACAGAGCCAAAGTCCAGAGTGAAAATAAACACCGAACAGTGTGAGCAGCAAACCAAAGAGAGAAGCCTTTAACCCCTGAACAGAAAGGGTTCCGGCGCTGCAGTGAGTGTGCGGAGCCGGTTTAACAGCAGTCTCCACGCCTCCGCTGGCTGATTATATATATTGTGCGTGACATTAACTGCACTTCCTCCATGCCGATGCTTATAATGGCCGTCTGGACCCTCATTAAGTCCTCCGAGTTGATCCGTGATAACCTCGTGTGTGATCCGGAGGATAATGATGATTCTGGAGCTTCATTTAAGAGCTCTTTCCTCCCGTTTCGCACATTTGCAGCGCGGCTCGTCGGCTAAAGATCAACCGGAGAGCTCGGGATGGCGGAGGACAATTGGCCAGCCCGTGAAACTTTAATAAAGGCCATGAATTAATCAATAAACGGGCAGGACACATGAAGAGGAGTTAGCATCGGTGAAGAGAGACTGTGGCCCACAGTGCCGGCTCTCCTGAATAAATCATTTCCCATGATGCTCTTGTGCTGTCCTGCGAGCTGATAGGTTGCTGAGTAAAGCGTCCTTGTGTGTGTGTGTGTGTGTGTGTGTGTGTGAATGCTAACCGCGGATGCTATTAGCATATTTCACACTCGTTGATTTCTGCTGGGAGAGTCTGTGGTATGTGGATGTCAATGCTGCATCATTAAATACAGTAGTTAACGAACATCTACAGTGTTTATTATGGGATTTCATCGGCTAAATTAGGCACATTTTTATATATTTATTATTTTTAATACTTTCAAGTCATTCTAAGGGCCTTGTTGAGAACCATTGGTTGAGAATCATGTGATTATTTAAGTTTATAAAGCACACACACACACACACACACACACACACACACACACACACACACACACACACTGATAAAACAGAGAGGTGTAGTGAGGAAAAGGTGAACTAGATAAGGTTAGTTTGGAACGGAGAATAATCTCCAGTTTAACCTCCGCCGGTTCTCAGGCCTCAGCTCGACGTGCTGTGAATACAGACGAACGGCGGCTTCGCTTATCTGCAGCGTCAACTCCTCCGCCTTCGCTGAATATAATGCAGGCGTGGGTTCACCTTCACTTTGGCTTTGTTCCACCATCTGCGGGACTGCTTGGCTGTCTACACACACTGTAGAGGCCTAACTAGTTCACTTTACTTCACATCTTACCTTAACTGCAGAAATCTAGTAATATGTATTCACATAATATACCTTACGGAAGCCCTTGACGGCCATGGATAATAATTTTTTCTGTCTTATCTCGTGATCATGACTTTATTTTCCTGCCCCGCCCCTGCTGCCCCAGCCACACCCCCTTCTGCACAAGCCCCGCCCCACATATAAAAATGTGCCGATATGTATCATTGATGGAAACGATATATCGCGATGTTAAATGCGACTACATGGATAGTTGGTGGAAACGATATATCACGATATACAAATGTGCCGAAATGTATCGTTGATGGAAACGATATATCGCGATATAGAAATGTACCGATATGTATCGTTGATGAAAACGATATATCGCGATATAGAAATATGCCGATATGTATCGTTGATGGAAACGATATATCGCGATATATAGTTGTTTTATCCAAGGCTCAGCTTGCTGTAGTCGGCCTGTTTATAAGGTATAATTCACACACACACACATTTACAAATGTACCACAAATGTAAACTCTGTCATCCTGAACTCATCATCATGTCATTTCTCGTTTAACTTCCAAACACAAATGAAGATATTCTTTATGTAACCTGAGGGATTTCTGTCCCTCCATTTAAAGTCCATTATTCCTCTCAAACTTAAAAGATCTAAAACAGATGCTTTCCTGCGATTAGAGCTGTGACGGATTGCATTGATCATCTGAAGTGCACACACACTCCTTAAAGTCAAAGCGCAAACATCATTTAAATCACCAGAACACATTTAGTTTTAGTAGTATGATTCAAAGCATTTAGATGGTTTATTCTTATATGCTTAGTGCATTAATAGCGGGACGAGATGAGCACCGGAAGAGTTAATGAGGGGGAAAAACTGAACGTTTACGGAGTTTGTGACATTATTACATTAAATGACTAAATGTAATGTATAATGATGCAATGGGGAGCAATATTTGTGGATCCTACTAATAATAATAATACACAAATAATAATATTATTTTAATAAAAAAATTGCAAAAAAACTCCCCTCTTCTTTATGTTGGCTTAAAATATTGGGATACATATCGTACCGTGAGTTCTGTATCATGATATATATCGAATAGTGAGTTCAGTATCGTGATATATATTGAATAGTGAGTTCAGTATCGTGATACATATCGTATCGTGAGTTCAGTATCGTGATACATATTGAATTGTGAGTTCAGTATCGTGATAAATATCGAATAGTGAGTTCAGTATCATGATATATATCGTATTGTGAGTTCAGTATCGTAATATATATCTTACCGTGAGTTCAGTATCGTGATAAATATCGAATAGTGAGTTCAGTATCGTGATATATATTGTATCATGAGTTCAGTATTGTGATAAATATCGAATAGTGAGTTCAGTATCGTGATAAATATCGCATCGTGAGTTCAGTATCGTGATATATATCGTATCATTAGGTTCAGTATTGTGATATAAATCGTATTGTGAGTTCAGTATCGTGATACATATCGTATCGTGAGTTCAGTATCGTGATATATATATTGTATTGTGAGTTCAGTATAGTGATAAATATCGTATATTGAGGTCAGTATTGTTATATGTATCGTGAGTTCAGTATCATGATATATATCGTATCGTGAGTTCAGTATCGTGATATATATATTGTATTGTGAGTTCAGTATCGTGATACATATCGTATCGTGAGTTCAGTATCGTGATACATATTGAATTGTGAGTTCAGTATAGTGATAAATATCGTATATTGAGGTCAGTATTGTTATATGTATCGTGAGTTCAGTATCATGATATATATCGAATAGTGAGTTCAGTATCGTGATATATATTGAATAGTGAGTTCAGTATCATGAGTTCAGTATTGTGATAAATATCGAATAGTGAGTTCAGTATCGTGATAAATATCGCATCGTGAGTTCAGTATCGTGATATATATATTGTATTGTGAGTTCAGTATCGTGATACATATCGTATCGTGAGTTCAGTATCGTGATATATATATTGTATTGTGAGTTCAGTATAGTGATAAATATCGTATATTGAGGTCAGTATTGTTATATGTATCGTGAGTTCAGTATCATGATATATATCGTATCGTGAGTTCAGTATCGTAATATATATCTTACTGTGAGTTCAGTATCGTAATATATATCTTACTGTGAGTTCAGTATTTTGATATATATATTGTATTGTGAGTTCAGTATCGTGATAAATATCGTATTGTGAGTTCAGTATCGTGATAAATATCGTATTGTGAGTTCAGTATCGTGATGTATATCGTATCGTGAGTTCAGTATCGTAATATATATCTTACTGTGAGTTCAGTATTTTGATATATATATATTGTATTGTGAGTTCAGTATCGTGATAAATATCGTATATTGAGGTCAGTATTGTTATATGTATCGTGAGTTCAGTATCGTGATATATATCGAATCGTGACACGAGTGTATCATTACACCCCTAAAAGATAAGTAATGATTTACCAATTGATGTTTTTTTTTAGTGTGCATTCTGTAAATTATGGTGATCCATGTTCCCTTTGGCTGGGCACTTGGAGCATTCATATTACTGTAACTCTCTTCCTATTGATGCAGCGATGCAACAAAGTTATTTCAAAGGAAGAAAAGTAATAGTCAGAAATTAGGTCACCTTTTAAAAGCAACCTATGTAATATTTCATGTCATATAATGATCGTTTACAACGTTATTGCTAACACTTATGCCATAAACACAATGAGAATTTTTTAAGTGGGAGGATATAATCCCTCTTCATTGGTAACGATATCCACACAGACTTCAACATTCAGCATCTAAACACAACAATGGTCGCTTTACTAAGACAAGAGTAAATCTAAAGTAAGTTATTGAGTAATCTACAGTTCTTTTTTAGTTACTTGAACTCTTGTGTTAGTGATCTTTATCGATCAACACACTATTCCTATTTCACTTGTTGTTTTAAGGCAATCGGTTTGCATTTGTGTTTTTGGTGCACATTCAGTGCGATTAAGAAATGTGCACTTCAAATCTTATGCATATTTTAAAAAAACTACTTGCAGATAATATAATATTAATAAAATAAAGTGCACTTAAGTGTTCACATTCATCACTGTTTCTTAAATATGATGTCAAGTTAAATGTTTTACTTTAAAGTACATTTTAAATCATTATGTTTTAATAATCTTTAGTCATGCCTTATGCACATACTAAAGCACATGTAACACTTTATTCTAATTTTTGGACTATTACTTGATATTATAATTATAATTCATATATCTTAAATGTACTAAATTGCTAATTTTTTTTTATAGAACCTTTTATGCAAAAAAAAGCCATTTGCATGTTCATCATTGCAAATGTGTAATTACAAATTTCGACACACAAGATTCAACAGAAATGACACGAAAGTATATTTAACATTTTTGACCATATTTCAATACAGTAGATTTATGAAATAAAGATGCACTTAAATCCCACTTAACACATTTAAACTTTAACCAAAGGCATGCTGAAGTGTGCTTCTTTTTCTTGAGGGTTTTAATAGTGCTTTTATAGTTTGACAGCCCCTGGTCACTGTCTGCTTTCATTCGTCCTTTTGTGCTCCGTGCATGATGAGAAAAGACACGAGGGTTAATAAAGAATATGAATATGAGTTTGGAGTGAATTCATAGACTGTTCGTTCAGATATATCTGCTCTCAGGGGCGGATCTAGAACATTATTTATGGGGTGCCAATACCAAAGAAAAAAACATATCTATATTTAATCTATTAAAGTTAAACATTTAATGATCTATGAGGATTTCTATGGACTCTCATTTTATAAAACTATGCTCACTACACATTCATTCAAATAAACTAGAGCAATGCATTTATTTCCATTCAGAGTGATGGAAACCAGGGCTCGATTTGAGGAAAATATCTAATTACGATTATTCTGGTTAAAACTGCGATTTGCAATTTAATATGACTATTAAATAATCATTTTGATTTAGATTTTTATTTTTATTATGTTTTGATTCATGATTTGATTTAACAAAATAAGAAATATTACTATTACAATAACCATTTCCAATAAACATTTCCATTATTAAAAAAATAGAACAATATAATTAATAATAATAATAATAATAATAATAATAATAATATTTTACAAAAATCTCTAGGGTTCTCGACTCGAACCTTTTTGCCGTAAAGCATTCTTTAAAATCTATATAGAACTCTAGGGTTCTCGACTCGTTTTAAAGAACGCTTTACGCCAAAAAGGTTTTATACAGAACTCTAGGGTTCTCGACTCGTTTTAAAGAACGCTTTACGCCAAAAAGGTTTTATACAGAACTCTAGGGTTCTCGACTCGATTTTAAAGAACGCGTTACGCCAAAAAGGTTCTATACAGAACTCTAGGGTTCTCGACTCGATTTTAAAGAACTCTTTACGCCAAAAAGGTTTTATACAGAACTCTAGGGTTCTCGACTCGTTTTAAAGAACGCTTTACGCCAAAAAGGTTTTATACAGAACCCTAGGGTTCTCGACACATTTTAAAGAACTCTTTACGCCAAAAAGGTTTTATACAGAACTCTAGGGTTCTTGACTCGATTTTAAAGAACTCTTTACGCCAAAAAGGTTTTATACAGAACTCTAGGGTTCTCGACTCGATTTTAAAGAACGCTTTACGCCAAAAAGGTTTTAATAGAACTCTAGGGTTCTAGACTATATTTTAAAGAACGCTTTACGCCAAAAAGGTTCTATACAGAACTCTAGGGTTCTCGACTCGTTTTAAAGAACGCGTTACGCCAAAAAGGTTCTATACAGAACTCTAGGGTTCTCGACACATTTTAAAGAACTCTTTACGCCAAAAAGGTTTTATACAGAACTCTAGGGTTCTCGACTCGATTTTAAAGAACGCTTTACGCCAAAAAGGTTTTATACAGAACTCTAGGGTTCTCGACTCGTTTTAAAGAAGGCATTACGCCAAAAAGGTTTTATACAGAACTCTAGGGTTCTCGACTCGTTTTAAAGAACGCTTTACGCCAAAAAGGTTTTATACAGAACTCTAGGGTTCTCGACTCGATTTTAAAGAACGCTTTACGCCAAAAAGGTTTTATACAGAACTCTAGGGTTCTAGACTATATTTTAAAGAACGCTTTACGCCAAAAAGGTTCTATACAGAACTCTAGGGTTCTCGACTCGATTTTAAAGAACGCTTTACGCCAAAAAGGTTTTATACAGAACTCTAGGGTTCTCGACTCGATTTTAAAGAACGCTTTACGCCAAAAAGGTTTTATACAGAACTCTAGGGTTCTCGACTCGATTTTAAAGAACGCGTTACGCCAAAAAGGTTCTATACAGAACTCTAGGGTTCTCGACACATTTTAAAGAACTCTTTACGCCAAAAAGGTTTTATACAGAACTCTAGGGTTCTCGACTCGTTTTAAAGAACGCGTTACGCCAAAAAGGTTTTATACAGAACTCTAGGGTTGTCGACTCGATTTTAAAGAACGCTTTACGCCAAAAAGGTTTTATACAGAACTCTAGGGTTCTCGACTCGATTTTAAAGAACGCTTTACGCCAAAAAGGTTTTATACAGAACTCTAGGGTTCTCGACTCGATTTTAAAGAACGCGTTACGCCAAAAAGGTTTTATACAGAACTCTAGGGTTCTCGACTCGTTTTAAAGAACGCTTTACGCCAAAAAGGTTTTATACAGAACCCTAGGGTTCTCGACACATTTTAAAGAACTCTTTACGCCAAAAAGGTTTTATACAGAACTCTAGGGTTCTCGACTCGATTTTAAAGAACTCTTTACGCCAAAAAGGTTTTATACAGAACTCTAGGGTTCTCGACTCGATTTTAAAGAACGCTTTACGCCAAAAAGGTTTTAATAGAACTCTAGGGTTCTAGACTATATTTTAAAGAACGCTTTACGCCAAAAAGGTTCTATACAGAACTCTAGGGTTCTCGACTCGTTTTAAAGAACGCGTTACGCCAAAAAGGTTCTATACAGAACTCTAGGGTTCTCGACACATTTTAAAGAACTCTTTACGCCAAAAAGGTTTTATACAGAACTCTAGGGTTCTCGACTCGATTTTAAAGAACGCTTTACGCCAAAAAGGTTTTATACAGAACTCTAGGGTTCTCGACTCGTTTTAAAGAAGGCATTACGCCAAAAAGGTTTTATACAGAACTCTAGGGTTCTCGACTCGTTTTAAAGAACGCTTTACGCCAAAAAGGTTTTATACAGAACTCTAGGGTTCTCGACTCGATTTTAAAGAACGCTTTACGCCAAAAAGGTTTTATACAGAACTCTAGGGTTCTAGACTATATTTTAAAGAACGCTTTACGCCAAAAAGGTTCTATACAGAACTCTAGGGTTCTCGACTCGATTTTAAAGAACGCTTTACGCCAAAAAGGTTTTATACAGAACTCTAGGGTTCTCGACTCGATTTTAAAGAACGCTTTACGCCAAAAAGGTTTTATACAGAACTCTAGGGTTCTCGACTCGTTTTAAAGAACGCGTTACGCCAAAAAGGTTTTATACAGAACTCTAGGGTTCTCGACTCGATTTTAAAGAACGCTTTACGCCAAAAAGGTTTTATACAGAACTCTAGGGTTCTCGACTCGATTTTAAAGAACGCGTTACGCCAAAAAGGTTCTATACAGAACTCTAGGGTTCTCGACACATTTTAAAGAACTCTTTACGCCAAAAAGGTTTTATACAGAACTCTAGGGTTCTCGACTCGTTTTAAAGAACGCGTTACGCCAAAAAGGTTTTATACAGAACTCTAGGGTTGTCGACTCGATTTTAAAGAACGCTTTACGCCAAAAAGGTTTTATACAGAACTCTAGGGTTCTCGACTCGATTTTAAAGAACGCTTTACGCCAAAAAGGTTTTATACAGAACTCTAGGGTTCTCGACTCGATTTTAAAGAACGCGTTACGCCAAAAAGGTTCTATACAGAACTCTAGGGTTCTCGACACATTTTAAAGAACGCTTTACGCCAAAAAGGTTTTATACAGAACTCTAGGGTTCTCGACTCGATTTTAAAGAACGCTTTACGCCAAAAAGGTTTTATACAGAACTCTAGGGTTCTAGACTATATTTTAAAGAACGCTTTACGCCAAAAAGGTTCTATACAGAACTCTAGGGTTCTCGACTCGATTTTAAAGAACGCTTTACGCCAAAAAGGTTTTATACAGAACTCTAGGGTTCTCGACTCGTTTTAAAGAACGCGTTACGCCAAAAAGGTTTCATACAGAACTCTAGGGTTCTCGACTCGATTTTAAAGAACGCTTTACGCCAAAAAGGTTTTATACAGAACTCTAGGGTTCTCGACTCGATTTTAAAGAACGCGTTACGCCAAAAAGGTTCTATACAGAACTCTAGGGTTCTCGACACATTTTAAAGAACTCTTTACGCCAAAAAGGTTTTATACAGAACTCTAGGGTTCTCGACTCGATTTTAAAGAACGCTTTACGCCAAAAAGGTTTTATACAGAACTCTAGGGTTCTCGACTCGATTTTAAAGAACGCTTTACGCCAAAAAGGTTTTATACAGAACTCTAGGGTTCTCGACTCGATTTTAAAGAACGCTTTACGCCAAAAAGGTTTTATACAGAACTCTAGGGTTCTCGACTCGATTTTAAAGTACGCGTTACGCCAAAAAGGTTCTATACAGAACTCTAGGGTTCTCGACACATTTTAAAGAACTCTTTACGCCAAAAAGGTTTTATACAGAACTCTAGGGTTCTCGACTCGATTTTAAAGAACGCTTTACGCCAAAAAGGTTTTATACAGAACTCTAGGGTTCTAGACTATATTTTAAAGAACTCTTTATGCCATAAAGATTCCATACAGAACCTTTTTCCAAAGGGTGTAGTGTCCAAATACTTTATTTAGCTGCTGTATAGTATCAGTCCATCAGTTAAGTGTAACTTAATTGCTCAGAACATATGCTGTCACCTCTGTGATGCACTTTTTGTCTTGTTCTGTTTCAGTTTTTGCACAATGAACTGGAGCACAGCAAAGAGAAAACAATTCTGACTATGAAATATCACTTTCATTTGTGTGCAATAATAGAAGCAAAAGACAACATTAGTCCTCGGCGAGCTCGCCTCTGTGCGTTTCCCTACGGGATCTGTTCATTCTGCTCCAAAAAAGTCCCAGAAATTAGAGCAGTCTCTGTTGAAGACTCAGACACATGCAGTCATTAGCTCAGGAACGGAGTCCAACACATTATTTTTAGAAGATGTCTCCAGTTTTTCTACCTTTACCTCTACAAAGACAAAGGACTAGTTCTTTCAAAAACAAGTCAGCCATCATTTACTTCGCATCGCTCCAAACCTGCGTGGTTTCGTTCTTCTGTAAAACACAAAGAATGAACTGACGAGTCAATCTTCATGAAGGTCAAGTCAGCTTTATTATTTCTATAGTGCTTCATACTCTACAGATTGTTTCGCAGCTTCACAGTGATAAACTGGCAAATTGTCAACTTTTGCTTTGTGAGAGAAACACTTCCATTTAAAATCTGAAGGTGTGCAATCTCGTTTTTCAAACCGGATAATGTGACACTACAAACAAAAGATTTCATCTGTTTGACATTTTTTATGACAATTTCCACTTTTTATGTCATAAATTAGAATTTCTATCTCATAAATGTGACTTAGTTTGTCATACCTTCGACTATTTATGTCATCATTATGACTGTTTATGACAGTATGCCATCATTTGATTTTTTTTAAATCACTTTTAATGCAATAATTATTACATTTTATTTCATTTCAAGACATTTTGTCATCCTTTCAACTTTTTGTCATATTTGTATGTCATAATTGTGAACTTTCAATTTCAACATTTTATGACATACTTTAGACTTTTTTATCTCATAAATATGACTTTGAATTTTATGACTTGTCATAACATCAACTATTTATGTCATCATTATGTCTGTTTATGGCATATTTTTTTATTTCATAATTGACAGTATGCCATTATTTGGATTTTTTATTTCCACTTTTCAGGCCATAATTATTATTACTCATAATTACGACTTTTTGTCATAATTTATTTTTATGTCATAATTTGGACTTCATCTCTAACTATATATATACAGTCTTGTTCAAAATAATAGCAGTACAATGTGACTAACCAGAATAATCAAGGTTTTTAGTATATTTTTTATTGTTACGTGGCAAACAAGTTACCAGTAGGTTCAGTAGATTCTCAGAAAACAAACAAGACCCAGCATTCATGATATGCACGCTCTTAAGGCTGTGCAATTGGGCAATTAGTTGAATTAGTTGAAAGGGGTGTGTTCAAAAAAATAGCAGTGTCTACCTTTGACTGTACAAACTCAAAACTATTTTGTACAAACATTTTTTTTTTCTGGGATTTAGCAATCCTGTGAATCACTAAACTAATATTTAGTTGTATGACCACAGTTTTTTAAAACTGCTTGACATCTGTGTGGCATGGAGTCAACCAACTTGTGGCACCTCTCAGCTGTTATTCCACTCCATGATTCTTTAACAACATTCCACAATTCATTCACATTTCTTGGTTTTGCTTCAGAAACAGCATTTTTGATATCACCCCACAAGTTCTCAATTGGATTAAGGTCTGGAGATTGGGCTGGCCACTCCATAACATTAATTTTGTTGGTTTGGAACCAAGACTTTGCCCGTTTACTAGTGTGTTTTGGGTCATTGTCTTGTTGAAACAACCGTTTCAAGGGCATGTCCTCTTCAGCATAGGGCAACATGACCTCTTCAAGTATTTTAACATATGCAAACTGATCCATGATCCCTGGTATGCGATAAATAGGCCCAACACCATAGTAGGAGAAACATGCCCATATCATGATGCTTGCACCTCCATGCTTCACTGTCTTCACTGTGTACTGTGGCTTGAATTCAGAGTTTGGGGGTCGTCTCACAAACTGCCTGTGGCCCTTGGACCCAAAAAGAACAATTTTACTCTCATCAGTCCACAAAATGTTCCTCCATTTCTCTTTAGGCCAGTTGATGTGTTCTTTGGCAAATTGTAACCTCTTCTGCACATGCCTTTTTTTTAACAGAGGGACTTTGCGGGGGATTCTTGAAAATAGATTAGCTTCACACAGACGTCTTCTAACTGTCACAGTACTTACAGGTAACTCCAGACTGTCTTTGATCATCCTGGAGGTGATCATTGGCTGAGCCTTTGCCATTCTGGTTATTCTTCTATCCATTTTGATGGTTGTCTTCCGTTTTCTTCCACGTCTCTCTGGTTTTGCTCTCCATTTTAAGGCATTGGAGATCATTTTAGCTGAACAGCCTATCATTTTTTGCACCTCTTTATAGGTTTTCCCCTCTCTAATCAACTTTTTAATCAAAGTACGCTGTTCTTCTGAACAATGTCTTGAACGACCCATTTTCCTCAGCTTTCAAATGCATGTTCAACAAGTGTTGGCTTCATCCTTAAATAGGGGCCACCTGATTCACACCTGTTTCTTCACAAAATTGATGACCTCAGTGATTGAATGCCACACTGCTATTTTTTTGAACACACCCCTTTCAACTAATTCAACTAATTGCCCAATTGCACAGCCTTAAGAGCGTGCATATCATGAATGCTGGGTCTTGTCTGTTTTCTGACAATCTACTGAACCTACTGGTACCTTGTTTGCCACGTAGCAATAAAAAATATACTAAAAACCTTGATTATTCTGGTTAGTCACATTGTACTGCTATTATTTTGAACAAGACTGTATATATATATATATATATATATATATATATATATATGACATTTAAAATGATCTAGCAGCTAGCCTTAATCTTGTCGTAAGTATTCAGCGTGGCCTTATCATAAAGTGATTCATATATATATACACATGGACCTAAAGGATTATTAGGAGCACACACTAATCCTGTGTTTGACACTTAATTCTCCGTGGCATTGATCAACAAGCTGCTGAAAGCATTCTTTAGAAATTGGCCCATATTGATAGGAGAGCATCTTGCAGTTGATGGAGATTTGTGGGATGCACATCCAGGGCACGAAGCTCCCGTTCCACCACATCCCAAAGATGCTCTATTGGGTTGAGATCTGGGGACTGTGGCGGCCATTTTAGTTCAGTCAACTCATCGTCATGTTCAATAAACCAATTTGAAATGATTGGAGCTTTGTGACATGGTGCATTATCCTGCTGGAAGTAGCCATCAGAGGATGGGGACATGGTGGTCATAAAGGGATGGACATGGTCAGAAACAATGCTCAGGTAGGCCGTGGCATTTAAACGATGCCCAATTGGCACTAAGGGGCCTAAAGTGTGCCAAGAAAACATCCCCCACACCATTACACCACCACCACCAGCCTGCACAGTGGGAACAAGGCATGATGGATCCATGTTCTCATTCTGTTTACGCCAAATTCTGACTCTACCATCTGAATGTCTCAGCAGAAATCGAGACTCATCAGACCAGGCAACATTTCTCCAGTCTTCAACTGTCCAATTTTGGTGAGCTTGTGCAAACTGTCGCCTCTTTTTCCTATTTGTAGTGGAGATGAGTGGTCCCCGGTGGGGTCTTCTGCTGTTGGAGCCCATCCGCCTCAAGGTTGTGTGTGTTGTGGCTTCACAAATGCTTTGCTGCATACCTCGGTTGTAACGAGTGGTTATTTCAGTCAAAGTTGCTCTTCTATCAGCTTGAATCAGTCGGCCCATTCTCCTCTGACCTCGAGCATCAACAAGGCATTTTCTCACACAGGACTGCTGCACATATATATAGCTGTATAGTATACTTAGTATGTCATAATAAAAAATTGTATGTCATAATTTTGACTTTATATGCCTTTTTTTCTTCTTATATGTCTTCCATAGCAATGATTTTGTTAGCACTTTATAAACTCATCCAGTCATCCTCACTCGTCTGATTAGCTGATTCTTTCACACTGGTGACTTCTCCTTCCTCGGGGCTGTTTGGATGGATTGGCTCGGCTCTCTGATGTGGGATTAGGCTTGAGTTCACCGTAACCGCAGGCCTGAAATCAATCCCTGTGGAGAAAAGTGTGGCAGAATCCAGCTCAAAACATCATGCGGACCGACTCACAGACAGGTTTATTAGCTTTCTCCATTGTTTGATTCAAACCTGACATCTTAATTCAAAATTAATCCAAAAAAAAATATTTTCCCTAAGACAAAAAAATTCATACAAAGTAAAACGATGATTTAAAGACCAATCAATATACTGTATTTTCTTTAGCCAAAATGTTACAGCTGCACTATGTAAATCGTGAGAAAATGCAATTTTTCCCAATGAACCGGGGCGTGTGAGGGCGTGGCCTGTCGATGACATCATATCAGTACATCATTTAAATGATTGAGGGTTTTAATAATACAATTTTTTTTTTTTTTTTTTAAATACATAAACTTTTCTATACAATAAAACAATCTATAAAACACTTAATAAATAATGATTTGATGTTGTTTTTGTTTTTACGCATTTAAAGCTCGGCATCTGAAAGGCCTGTTTATGGGAGCAGAAAACAGATTCCCCCAAATAAATGTTTCATCCACACCTTCCTCTTCCTCTCTCCAGAGTGAATTATACATCATGTCCTTGAAAAGCCAAAGCTAATGTGCGTTTGTGATGGTCGTGTCCTCCAAAACGCATGTTCTCTGTCGCCTGAAAAGAAACCAGAGAATGCTATTATAACACAGGCCGTAAATTAGCCTAATAATTAGGAGCCAAGCACAAAAGCCACCTATTGAAACAATTAGTGCTCTTATTATATTATTATTATTATTCCGCTCTTGAGTCTATGGCAGCCCATAGAACCACTTGCAGGAACGTTGTGAAATTTGGCACACTGAGAGAGGTCAGTACCAGTACTAACCACACAAAAATTGGAGTCTCTAACTTCTTCCCTCTAGCGCCACCACCTGTTCAAAATTTCACTCATATTTCACTCATATAACTTTGGAACCACAAGGGATAGAAACAAATTTCGATCTATGACGTCATTTTCCGTTAATTTTCCCCCCATTTAGAATTTTCTTTTCAACCTCCTCCTAGAAGGTTTTTCCGATTTGGATGAAAATGTAACCAGATCATCCAGACCATGTTGACAAAAAATATGGAATTCAAGTTGATTCGTCAAATAGTTTTAACCCCTTAACTGTCCCCCCCCCCCCTTTTTAGAATAGTCACGAAAATGCACAATCCAAACTTAAAGGGCCGTAATTCAATAATGTTTTGGAATATATACTTGAGTTTGGTCTTGATTAAGCTGACACTCAGCAGATTATTGCTGAAGTGAAAGCATTTCAAAATATAAAAGAATAAAAAAGTTATGGAAGTTTAAATTTTTTATAAATATAAAATATATATTTTACAAAACAAATGTTACTCTAAAATTACTATAAACCCGAAGCCACATGTCTAACCAATTTGTGTTCCAAATTTGAAGTTGATATCACAAAAATTGAAGTTCACATGAGATTTTGTTTAGGCGCTGTACCATAAATAGCCACCGGGTGTCATTCAATTTCCAATGATTGTTTTTTTGATGCATTTTCCTGTAAAATTTTGTCCAAATATCACTTGCATCATAAAACAGACACCAAATATGGAACCTGGAGACTTAGACCTTTACAATGATGGTGACAAGTTATTAAACGTGCAAACAAATTTTATGTAGTTCTTGCAAAAACCGATGTAATGCTTTATCGTACTCAAACCAAAATTGGTACGTCATCACAAGCATGACCTAAGGCAACATGCAGCGTTTTGGTGCAGTGCCACCTACTGGTCCGGAGATGTTTTTAATTTGTATTTTTGCTTATAACTTCTGAACCGCTTGTCCAAAAATCATAAAAGTGGTATTGTTCGATTTTGGCCGTCATACTGAGTCGACTGATATCCAATTTTACCATGTCGGCCATTTTGAATTATTTGATAAAATGCTGTAATATAAACGCATGAATGGATTGTTATGAAACTCGGTATGGGTCATCAACACGATGCCCTGAAGTAGCCTGAGAAGTTTTGAAACAGCGCCACCTAGTGGATATTTTTCCAAATGCTTATAACTTTGGGTGTGGTTGACTTATTTTCATGGGAGTAACTTTTTTTTTCTCCTGAATCCTTGCCGACTCCAACAATACCAGACTTGCCAGGTTTCGGAGTATGATTTGTACAGCGGGGTAATTTAGCGCTTTAAAAACATTAGCTGATATCTTCGAAACCGCTAGTCTGATCGAGACAAAACCAGCGTCAGAAGTTCGGAAACATAGGTCAGTAATCATTTACCAACGCCCAAATGTCAAAATATTGATAGTAAGAGGTAGTAAAATCCAATCAAAGTCAGGTGTCAGTCATTTTGGACATGTTTTTCCAAAACAAAATGGAGGGCACATAAATTTATTTTTGGATATAATCATGGATATAAAATAAACCATGAAATTGGCTCTATACAACTCAATGTCTTATTGTGGAGTTTCAACTTTTATGCTTAAAATTCTCCAAATGTATTGCTGCTTGAAGCTATATTTAATAATTATGATTATTGACGTCTACATAATGAATCTGAACATACAACTGGTCATTGTCTCAGGTCATTCCACATATGCATATCATGAAAAGCTTTACAAATTCACAATATATTCCCCCAAAACCGACGACCGCTGGAGATAAGGCATTAATAATCTCGATGGCGGTTTGTAATGCGCTTGAATAGTTACGACAGGCCCCTGTGAATATCAGTTTAATTGCAGGACCTATCGTGTTAATGATTGATGTCCAGTGGAGTCCGTCATACTGTGAGCTGCAGTTGAGCTAAAGCCGCTTCATCACTGCAGACCAACTGGAGGCGCTGACAACACGTCTAATATTTCCCTCATATTTGATCGGTTTAATCAAAACTAGTAAGATCATTAAAACAAATATCCGGACATCACATATACACTGCTCGCTCTCTCTCTCTCTCTCTCTCTCTGTGTGTGTCTGTGTGTGTGTTTGTGTGTGTGTGTGTGTGTGTGTGTGTGTATGTTTGTGTGTGTGTGTGTGTGTGTGTGTGTGTGTGTGTGTGTGTGTGTGTGTGTGTGTGTGTGTGTGTGTTTGTGTGTGTGTGTGTGTGTGTGTGATGGGTAGGTTTAGGGGCAGTGTGTGTGATGGGTAGGTTTAGGGGCAGTGTGTGTGTGTGTGTGTGTGTGATGGGTAGGTTTAGGGGGAGTGTGTGTGTGTGTGTGTGTGTGTGTTTGTGTGTGTGTGTGTGTGATGGGTAGGTTTAGGGGGAGTGTGTGTGTGTGTGTGTGTGTGTGTGTGTGTGTGTCTGTGTGTGTGTGTAGGTTTAGGGGCAGGGGCCGTATAAGGGGATAGAAAATACGCACAAAGTCTCCACAAAGTTAGTGAACCAGACGTGTGTGTGTGTGTGTGTGTGTGTGTGTGTGTGTAAACAGAGCCATGAGTGCTAATGAGGGTCGGGTGAAAGTGCAGGAACTCAGAGGTCACGTATAAAGGTCACCGCTGCACGATTAAGGTGCTCTCCGCAGGTCAAAGGTCACCGCTGCAGGCTCAGGCTGTATGCTTCACTCCGCCTTCACACGACTCTAGAATATATTATTGTAAATCTTCTAATGTGATGCTCTGCTGCTCAGATAGTATTGGATCTAATAATGGTGACTCTTATTATGAATTATTTGATGAATATAAAGTTCAAAAGAACAGCATTTATCAGAAATAGAATCTTTTGTAACATTTTAAATGTCTTTACTGTCATTTTTGATCAGTTTAATGATCAATAAAAGTATCAATTTCTAAATAAACCATAAAAATTCAGCTTTGATGAGCAGAAGAGACAAAAAAATTCAAGGTCGTCTGTAGATTTTGGAATTGAAACAACTGGATGAATACATAAAGCTGATTTGTTTCAATGTCCCTTGACACGTGTGTGTGTGTGTGTGTGTGTGTGTGTGTGTGTGTGTGTGTGTGTGTGTGTGTGTGTGTGTGTGTGTCCATCAGTGAGCCACAGGTCAGTTTTCAGAATCAGTGTGTGATTTCCTCCACAGTAATGGACGGGTTAAACTCACACACTCTACATGTTCCTCTAATGATCTGCCTAATCTCTCACAGACGAGGTGAGCAGCTTTCCTCTGTGGTAACGAGTCCAAATGAAGCGACGCAGGTTAATGAGCTCTCAGATCTCTCCTGCCAAACACTAATGGGATTCCTCGATCGCACGATTAAACTGCCCTGATCATCAGATCATCAGAATCCTGCCATACAGCGCTCTCACGCAACCCTCCGCTTCAGCAGACGCCCAGAGGCCTTCCGGCGCGGTTTCTGTTCGAGTTTTTTAGTTTGTGGCCTCAAGCAGTAAATGTACACTGTAAAAAATAAAATAACAATAAATAAGTTGCCTTAAAATTTTGAGCTCATTTCAGTTCAAAATGTGAGTTAATACAATGAGCATTTTTGAGATTCGACAACCTTTATTCAAATATTATTAAAAGATTCTCTAAGCATATTGGGTAATTGTGTTTTATTTGTGATGACGCAGCCAAATTGTGCTATTTTCATGATTTATCACATTATTTATGTGGTTCAGATACAATCATATTTTGAGTTTCTATTTATTAAACAAATTCCTTCATTGTATCAACTCAAGTTTTTAATTTCAATGAACTCAAAATGTTATACAGCAGTGAAATTGTTCAGTTTGTTCAGTTATGTGGTCTAATTCATGGATTTTTTTTGGGGGAAAGGTTTTATTTTAGCAGCCCATAGAACCGTGTGGTACACACAGATAGAGGACAGTCCAAACATTCACCACAGCAAATTTGGCATCTTTAACTCAATCCCTCTAGCGCCACCAGCAGTCCAAAGTTTGACTCGTTTTTATGCTAATAACTTTGAACTGTAAGGACTGGAAACAACATTTCTTGGCCTAAGGATTCGATTGCACCCCACGACGTAATTCCATCATGAAAATATTCCCACCAAATGTTCCCAGCAAATAAAGAAATAACTTAATTTGCATAAAAATGGAATCAGATTATCTACAGACAATGCAAAAGTTTTTTGATAAACTCAGTCGTTCTTGATTTAAGTCCAGCGAATTAGATGCGAGGCTATAATCTCCGCAACGCTTTGGGGTATTCACAAATAACTTGGCACGCTATCCCAAGCAAGACCTGGGGATACATTCAACATTTCGGCACAGCGCCACCTACTGGTCAGGAGATTGCCTTTTTTGCTTATAACTTCCGAACGCTTCTCCCAAAAACGGGCCTCTTCTGACTCACTGCATCACGCAGTCGAATGAGACCCACTTCCCCATAGTGGCTAGTGTGGGTGTCAGACATTTTGAATTTTGCGCTAAAATGCTGTATTTTAAGAAGACATTAAGAAAACATATTAGTATTTAGGTATATTAGTACATATAGGTATTTCAAAACAGCACCACTCAAAATTTATAATGAAATTTCCAAAAATGCTAATACCTTTTGAATAATTTTAATGAAACTTAAAATTTTGCCTTAGGAAGTGCCTTCCTAGGCTTCGTTCTGAAAACATATATACCAATTTCAGACGGATCTCACGAAAATGCGTATAAATAGTACGAGTTTGCAATCTCGTGGAATGTATACGCCAAAATGAGTTTGAGTATGGTACGCGGGTTTTCGCGTGCATATGATACGCACTTTATGGCGTATTATACATACGAACCCCCCACCCCACCACCCTAAACCTACCCAAGTGCGTATCATATGCACGCGAAAAACCGCGTACCATACGCACGCCAAAACTCATTTTGGCATATACATTCCACGAGATTGCAAACTCGTACTATTTATACGCATGACCATGACATCGTGTTGACCAATTTTGCCATAAGCCGCATTTCCATTACCCTTCAAAGTGCGCAAATTAAAATTGCGTATTAAAAATACGTCCAATGCGAACGTGTCAATTTCACAAAACTCATATATTACTGAAACGTTTTTACGCTCTCATCAGGTGGTTTTTCAGGCATACAAAACATTTATTTTTCGCAAAACTGCATCGGAAACAGTTTTTCTGCATTTACAGGTTATCTTATCACGCATTGCTGCCACGTACATGTTTTCCACTCAATTATGTCGTAATAACGAGATCTTAAGCTGTTAAAACGTTAAATATTTTCTCCTAATAAACCTAGTAATGACCGTCCCCAGTGCAGCCGCAAATATCATAACTATCAGGCCTTCTGTAATTAACTCTTTCCCCGCCAAACACGGATATTTCCGTTATTTGTGAGAAAACGCTTCCAGGCCAATAACGGAATTTTCCGGGTTTCCGTGTTTTCACCGTCAAACGCTAGGGGGGCGCTATTGCACATCTTCTGAATGAGAGCACTGAATCTCCTGATCAAAACACACGTGAGGAAGAAGCAGTGAAAACAGCGATCGCATGTAATCATACGCATATGAAAAATAACGTGATCATCCTCACTAAACAGCATATGAATCAAAACTGCCAAATGTTCCTGAATGAGATGTGGACCCAGGACGAGCTCCAGGACTGAAGCATTAGGGGTGTAGATGGACTCGATCTCCTCATCTGTGTTTGATCATCTCTGAATCTGATCTGGAGTCAGTCTTTCACACACACACCTGATTTTCTCAGCTTTTTGTTCAAAATGGTGCTTTTTTTATGAAACCTACCCATATTCAAGTGTTGATAAAAAAGGAATGCATGAAGCTAGAATAAAACGGGGTTTTTTTGTTTAAAAGAAGAGGGTCAGCTCTTTAGTTTGATATATTACATGCTTAGATATTCATTAAACAAAATATTCTATGGGCTATTCAATTTTGGTGAAAATTGTCAAAAACCCTGGCGGTGGCTGTCCACTTTTTTTTAAACGCTGGCGGGGAAAGAGTTAAGATATATAATCAAGACATGTTTTCACACAGAAAGAGCGATAGTTCCTCTCATTCACAGGCCGCAGAAACAGGCCAGTGGGTTCGTTACGCTCCTCAAGCCATTCCTGACGTTCTTGGTTTGCTTATTTATTAAATATATAGGCAACTCATTGATGAAATCAAAATTAAAATACAATTTATACAAAAACGAAATTCACTTTAAAGAAAGACTTTCTAGGAAATAAAACTTGAAAAAGTGTTCAAAAGCAACACTCATGCGGCTCACTTTTCATATACTAATCAACATATGAAATAAAAAAAATATTATAAGCTAATATTTAGGCCTAAACGTAGCCTATTGAGTTTCATAGTTAGGCTGTTTTCTTTAACCCACGGCCGATGAAGGCACCAATGATTTTTTCTCCCTTTATGACAGCGGAAATATCTCACGATTCTCCGCCCTTTTTAGCCATACAGAAAAGTTCAAGTCATAATTATAAACAATCTACTTTTATTAGTGTACACTCACAATAACAACAAAGGCTGTGGATTCAGGGAACAGATTATATCGCACTCACTCCAAACGCTGTCTTCATTTTAATGTATTTTGTTTATTAAACGCAAAGTTTTTCATTTCAAAAGCATTTCTAAATTCAGTTCATATTTCCAACAAACAAAATTTCAAGGCAAAATAATGAAGTGGTGAAAAAACCTCTGAGTTACCACCATGCAAATCCAGAAATAATGTGTTCATAACTTACTAGTACTTTTTTTTTAGCTGAGTAAATTATTGAGGTTATTATAGTTATGGTTAATATTATAGGTTATTATATTATTATGATGGCTATTATAGTCAGTTCAACTATTCTTTCTTTGTTCATTGCAAGTGAAGCACAACTTCATGAAGAGCGTTTAAATTGAGTTGATCTGCACAGAACTGCTGGGAAATGTAATGCGATGAGACTTTTGGATGTATTCTGCCTTTTTCTCCACCATGATAAATCCTCCAGACTCAAAAGATTTTGAAATACACAAATGTAATACTTCACTTAAACACAAAAGTACAGAGGAGACACAGAAAACTAACCAGCTCAAACTGATAGCCAGATGTCATTTCCGCAGCCGGATGAATATTTTGCATGGTAAAGGAACGCGTTCAATGCGAGTTAAATGTTATGGACAGGATTCTATAATAAAGATGATTACCTTCAACAGCTGAGCCGCATTAGTGTGTGATATCTGAAAAGTAGTTCTACAGCTAAACGGTTTACAGAATAAAACATAAATGAGAATAAGTGATGCTTACATTATATCGCCAAAAGTGTTGTGATACCTTCACACACACATGAGCTTCCCATTGTTAACCCGTGGGGTTTAATCTGGAGTCGGCCCACCCTCTCTAACAGCTCCAGCTCTTCTGGGAAGGCTTTCCTCAAGGTTTAGGAGTGTGTTTATGGGGATTTTTGCCCATTCTTCTAGAAGCTCATTTGTGAGGTCAGGCACTGATGTTGGACGAGAAGGCCTGGCTCTCAGTCTCCGCTCTAATTCATCCCAAAGCTGTTCTATCGGGTTGAGCTCAGGACTCTGTGCAGGCCAGTCCAGTTCCTCCACACCAAACTCCTCATCCATGTCTTTATGGACCGACGCTTTGTGCACTGGAGCGCAGTCATGCTGGGACAGGAAGGGGCCGTCCACAAACTGATCCCACAAAGTCGGGAGCATGAAATTGTCCAGAATGTCTTGGTGAAGCATTAAGAGTTCCTTTCACTGGAACTAAGGGGCCAACCCCTGAAAAACAACCCCACCCCATAACCCCCCCTCCACCAAACTTTACACTTGGCACAATGCAGTCAGGCGAGTCCCGTTCTCCTGGCGACGGCCAAACCCAGACTCGTCCATGGGATTGTCAGACTGAAGCGTGATTGGTCGCTCAGAGAACACGTCTCACTGCTCTAGAGTCCAGTGGCGGCTGCTTTACTCCACTGCATCCCACGCTTTGCATTGCTCTTGGTGGTGTGAGGCTTGGATGAGCTGCTCGGCCATGGAAACCCATTCCATGAAGCTCTCTCCGCTGTTCTTGAGCTCATCTGAAGGCCACAGAAGTCTGGAGGTCTGGAGCTGTTGACTCTGCAGAAAGTTGGAGACTTCTGCGCACTGTGACCCTCAGCATGCGCTGACCCCGCTCTGGGATTGAACACTTCGTGTCTGAGTTGCTGTTATCCCCAATGGCTTCCACTTTGTTCTAATCCCACTAACAGTTGAGCGTGGAATATTTAGTAGTGAGGAAATGTCAGGAATGGCCTTATTGCACAGGTGTCAGCCTATCACGGCCCCACGCTTGAGTTCACTGAGCTCCTGAGAGCGACCCATTCTTACACTAATGTGTGTAGAAGCGTCTGCAGGCCGAGAGCTGGAGTTATACACGGATTGAACACCTGAACTCAGGGATCTGGAGGAGCAGCACAATACTTTTGGCAATATAGTGCATAACACCACAAACGCTGACGATTGAACGATTTTATTTTTTAAATGCTTCCACAGTCCCTAACACACTCTCATAATGAAAGCCTTCCGGATTGGGTTTGCATGTTCTTATTCATGTAGAAATGAGCGCCGTCGAACAATCGCTGTCCATCTCCGCTCAGGAAATGAGCTTTAAATCGCGAGGAAAAGAAAGGCCGTTTCTGACAGCCGACGTGCAAATATGAGGCGATGCAATCTCAATGAGGCTTGAAAAGGGAACGCAAAAATAGATTAGAGTGAATGTGCCCAAGCAAATCTAATTATGAAGCTGGCATATCTCCTGGTGTAGAAACGGGAGAGCTTTCCTTCAGCAGATGACTCCAGACGGTCTCCGGCACGCTTGTGATGAGTTCTGGGACGTTTTAGACTTCATGTGAACCGGATGAGCTTCTGCTGGATACACGAGGAACCGCTAACACTCACGAACTGAGCTTTCATTAGACTCGAGGTGTTCAGAAGGACTGAGTCCATCATCCATTACTGACAGAACTACACTGAAGGTTATATGATCACACACACATGCATGCAAGCACACACGCACACACACGCACACACACACACACACACACACACACAATCACTAATGTTACATGATGACACATATACATTTTCATACACACATACACACAGTTTACGCTGTAGTGTAATTTTCGTCTAACTGAATATGTCAGAGACTCATAGTGCAGATGAGCTGCTTCCCTAAAGCACAACTCACCTAAAGACAGTCATTCCGAGAATAACTGCAATTATAGATTTCGAACAAAGAGGAAAAACTACAGACTGCAGCTTTCTTTAATAAAAAAATGTAATAATAACAAAAAAGATTTTCTAGGGATTGCACTGAAAGACCATCTCCCACAGTTCCGATCCTCTGGGATTATCCGACATCACGAGAGTTTCACATCTGATGATTTCCGTCACGAGGCGCAGATGTTGGATCTGCAGAGCTGAGACTGCTCACAGGTGTGTGTAAACGGCACAGCCGCTCTCTCCGGAGACTGGCACACACACCCAAACACACACACACACACACACACACACACACACACACACACACACACACACACACACACACACACACACACACACACACACACACACACACACACACACACACACACACACACATTTGCGGAACACAGCCCTCGGGATGAGTCCTGAAACTACTCTGTCATTTCCCTGTTTCCCTGTCTAGTAACTCACACACGCGCACTCGCACTCGCACGCGCACGCGCACGCACGCACGCACACACACACACACACACTCATTCACTCACTCATTCACTCACACACTCCCATGTGGAAATATGGAACTATGGAAGTGTACAGGTTGAACATGTGGGACAGGTGGAACATGTGGGACAGGTGGAACATGTGTGACAGGTGGAACATGGGGGACAGGTGGAACATGGGGGACAGGTGGAACATGGGGGACAGGTGGAACATGGGGAAATATGGAACATGTGGGACAGGTGGAACATGGGGAAATATGGAACATGTGGGACAGGTGGAACATGGGGGACAGGTGGAACATGTGGGACAGGTGGAACATGGGGGACAGGTGGAACATGGGGGACAGGTGGAACATGGGGGACAGGTGGAACATGGGGAAATATGGAACATGTGGGACAGGTGGAACATGTGGGACAGGTGGAACATGGGGGACAGGTGGAACATGGGGGACAGGTGGAACATGGGGAAATATGGAACATGTGGGACAGGTGGAACATGGGGAAATATGGAACATGTGGGACAGGTGGAACATGGGGGACAGGTGGAACATGTGGGACAGGTGGAAATATGGAACATGGGGGACAGGTGGAACATGTGGGAATATGGAACATGTGGGGCAGGTGGAACATATGGAAATATGGAACATGTGGGACAGGTGGAACATGGGTAAATATGGAACATGTGGGGCAGGCTGAACATATGGAACATGTGGGACAGTGTGTTAAAAATATTCCACGCCCTCAGGAGAATATTGTAGACAATCTGCTTCTTTCATAAAACTGATGCAAAACACTTCAGACAGAACACATGCCTCTGTGATGATAAAACTGAGTAATATATATATATATATATATATATATATATATATATATATATATATATATATATATATATATATATATATATATATATATATATATATAAAATAATACTAATACTTCTAGTAAAATATACTTCCTTGCATCTCAGTTTAATATTCACATTTTGCAAAAGAACTGAGGTGTTCTGCTATTTGCGTGTGGATGTGTGAATTGTGCAGTGTTTTGACAAAATGAGCCTTGTTTTTAAAATTGTGATAAAAAATGTTCCATCAACAATGCATACATAATGTTTTTAAGCGAACGCTTTGCGAACATTACTAAAGATTAGATCACTTTGAATGAACGTTGTATTAACATTACTGGAACGTTACTTTGAGAAAGCCTTTCCTGTAGCATTTTCACAGTAAAAATTACTCTTTTTTTTACAGTGTATAAGTTCCTACTGAAGTCATTAAAGTTTCTAATGTCATGCACATCACATTATGTAAACTGTGCTGGGAATGTTGAATGCTGATCACAGCTTCAATAGAAATTAACCTCAAAGCATTTCATTTCATGGCTTATTTTGAGGTTTTACTGTAGAGTTGCACTTTGGGCTGATTTTGCATGTTCAATTTAGTTTGACCATTTTAAACAAAACCAGCACTTTTTGGTAAGTTCATGGAGATTCAGGGTCTCACACTTACTGTCATTCAAGCTTTTTACGACAGGAATTTACAAATGTGGCTTCCACACTCCACAGGTTTTCCAAAGACAAACACTATAGAAATGAGTCTTTGTTCCTTCACAATGGCACCTCGTTGTAATCAGTGGATCATTTGCAGAAATTAAGGCCTTATTTTACAGACAAAAGCCTCTTTTGTGATCGTTTTAAGTGGAAATTCACTGCTGGAGATTTCTGGAAGCTAAAACATTAGTTGCAGGATAACATCCACAATTATTATTATTATTTTTATTATTATTATTATTATTATTTTGTATTTATTTATTTAACCAGGGACAATACACATTAATAATACATAAAATATGTAAAAATGCACCAGATTTAGCCAACACTGGGTAATTTTCCTCTGTAGTCGCTTGGCAGGTGGACGTTTAGGACAAAGCAAAACAAAATAAACAAAAATACTATACTAAGGTGTACATAAATGATCACAATTTTGATTTAAAAGTAAACTTTTGTTAAGCTCTTTTATGAAATCACAACGACCTATTATATTTTTTAATTCTTTCAACTCTGTTGGAAGTCTATTCCACTGAAAGCAAAAGATAACTGACCAAAAGTCGTTCTTCTTAATTTCCTGTTATCTGACCAATATAATCATTAAAAACAGGTGGAACCTACCCATTTAAAATTTTAAAAACAAGTATTAAGTCAGCAAATTGTATCAAATGTTCCCAGCTTAAAATGAAAAATGTAGTGAAAATACTACAATGGTGAAAACTTTGTGGCGTTTTATCTAGAACCTTAAGAGTTTGTTTATATACCATTTCAACCGGTTTAAGAAAAGACTTACATGTGTGTGTCTTGATAGTCAAACAGTCACACACACTTATTCACACACATACAGTACGTGAAGTGTGAAATAATCATCCAGTTCATGAATAAAACTGCTGCTTCTTTAGTGAAGCTAAATTAAATGTTACTGTATTTACCACTTTATTCACATGTTTGTAGATGGAAAATGCGGAAGATATGAAACATGGAACAGATGGAAAATGTGGAACATATGAAAAATGGAACCGACGGAAAATGTGGAATATATGAAACATGTTAATATGTAACATGTAGAAAAAATGTAACATGTAAATATGAAACGTGTAAATATGTAACGTGTAAATATGAAACGTGTAAATATGTAACATGTAGAAAATATGTAACATGTAAATAAGAAATGTGTAAATATGGAACATGTAGAAAATATGAAACGTGTAAATATAAAATGTGTAAAATGTAACATGTAAAAAATATGTAACGTGTAAATAAGAAATGTGTAAATATGGAACATGTAGAAAATATGTAATGTGTAAATATGTAATGTGTAAATATGAAATGTGTAAATATGGAACATGTTAAAATATGAAACGTGTAAATATGAAATGTGTAAAATGTAACATGTAGAAAATACGTAACGTGGAAATATGAAACGTGTTAATATGGAACATGTAGAAAAAATGTAACATGTTAATATGAAACGTGTAAATATGTAATGTGTAAATATGTAACATGTAGAAAATACGTAACGTGTAAATATGTAACGTGTAAATATGTAACGTGTAAATATGGAACATGTAGAAAATATGTAACATGTAAATAAGAAATGTGAAAAAATGGAACATGGAAATATGGAAAATTTGGAAATATGGAACATGTGGAAATATGGAACATGGAAATATGGAACATGTGGAAATATGGAAAATTTGGAAATATGGAACATGTGGAAATATGGAACATGGAAATATGGAACATGTGGAAATATGGAACATGTGGAAATATGGAAAATTTGGAAATATGGAACATGTGGAAATATGGAACATGGAAATATGGAAAATTTGGAAATATGGAACATGTGGAAATATGGAACATGTGGAAATATGGAACATGTGGAAAATGGAACATGTGGAAATATGGAAAATTTGGAAATATGGAACATGTGGAAATATGGAACATGGAAATATGGAACATGTGGAAATATGGAACATGGAAATATGGAACATTTGGAAATGTGGAATATGTGTGAATATGGAACATGTGGGAATATGGAACATGGAAATATGGAAAATTTGGAAATATGGAACATGTGAAAATATGGAAAATTTGGAAATGTGGAACGCGGAAATGTGGAACATGTGAATATGGAAGTTAGAAATATGGACCATGTGGAAATATGGAAAGTGGGAATGTGGAACTTGGAAATGTGGAACATGTGAATATGGAACGTGGAAATAATGGAATATGTGGAAATATGGAACGTGGGAATATGGAACGTGTGGTACAGGGTGTTAAAAATATACCATGCCATCAGGAGAAAATCCGAGACAATCTGCTTCTTTCAGAAAACCGATGCAAAACACTTCTGACAGAACACATGCCTCTGTGTTAACATGATGATAAAACTGAAGTCCATCTAGTAAAATAGACATTTGTAAACAAAACAAAAAAGCACAAAATCTTGTTCCATTCATTACACCAGTGGAGTGAGCTTGTCTGACCAGAAAATGATTGATTGAAAAGCTTTTGTATCTGTATCCGTTCAGAACGGCCCGTAATGACAATCTGAAATGTTTGTTCAGTTCCACATGATAGTAAAGCTGAGCAGGACAGAAGAGCTGAAATCATGATGAATGTCGTGTGTGTGGCTCGGATGCACTCAGACGGAGATACGAAACGATGCCAGCGGTGAAATATGAGCACACCGCTCCTGTAATGTGATTCTGGCCGCTAAATTCAACCACACAATAAATAAAGTTAATGATTATCGATAAATCTGATTGTGCTGCATAAGCATCCGAGCGAGTTGTTTTTCATTTGCATTCAGTTAAACTCCATTACAGATGAAAAATACATTCAATATACACATCTGAGACCATAGAGACACTTTTTGCAGCAAAATGGCTCTCATGTTTGCAACTTAGGAAAAAATCCAATTGTGATTTTTCTAATAAAAATTGTGATTGTGGTCTAAAATACATTAATGCGGTGTAAAGGTGCCGCTTTATTCTGAACTCGAGGCGGCTTTAACTCGTATTATAACAATAGTTTGGAGGGTTTTTATGAAGGTTTTGCCAAGATGTTTTGGTCAAGCTCCAGTCAGTCCAAACTCCTGCCAGCACTGACACACGGCCAAAAGCTCAAAGTCAAAGTTACATTTATTTACGCATATTAAAAACTATTTCTGATTCTGAGCGCTTGATGGGATTTTATATATAATTAGTTATTATAATTAATTGTAGTAGAATTAAACTATATAAAAATACTAAATAAAACTATTTTAATATTTCACTGTAAAATAAATAATAATAAAAATATTTTACAGTACAACTGTACAATTGCAATAATAATATTTATGGCTGATTAATATTTTTCA
>NC_090186.1:45108755-45126255 GCF_024679245.1 Pseudorasbora parva | reverse complement strand
GGATGTCCTATATTGTCCTATATACAAAATATAGGTCGTCCATCGTCGTATACATCGTCCATGGAGTGTTTTATTTGGATGTTCCTGTCACATATGTTGCTACTTGTTTCGGTAACGTTCCCGTGACGTTTAAATAACCAAGAAAAAACATTTTTAAAACGTTCACAGAACATTCAAAAGTAACGTTCTGACAATGTTTGCGAAATGAAATGTTCCCGTGACGTTTAAATAACCAAGAAAAAACGTTTTTATAACGTTCAGAGAACATTCGGAAAACCTTAATGGGAATGTTAACAAAATGTTCTTCGAATATTTATTTTCTTAAAGCTGCGATTACACACAGACTTCATTTGGCAACGGGTAAATGATGCTAACTTGCTGTAGCTGAGATGCCTTTAGCCCTTGATTAACATCTCTGATCCAGGTTTGTTTTATTGTGGAACATCACAGCCGTGTGTTTGATTCTGAAGTCCAGTAATGATTGTCAGTCACTGGACGGGGAATTGAATCTTTTACACCATGTGGAGACTCTGACTCCTGACCAATGGGACACTGCATATACCAGCACATATATGTGACGCGCTCCAGTAAAACCAGCGGGCCGTCTCCATTATTCACCAGCTCTGCCATTTCAGCAAGAGCTCACAAACCATAGGTTGTTTTGGGGCTCCTGGAAGGAAATGGTACATTATGGTCTGGGACGTCATGACCGGCGGTTCTTAACCTCTTGTTGTTTGTCACTAATGTAATGAAACATGCAGAGAGTGCTGCAGAATATTAATGTTTCCATTATGAACAGGTGACGGAGGTACGAATACATTTCTGTGGCATTTCAAGCAAAAGAGTTTAAATAACCTTATGCACGTCTACATAATAGACTTTCTGAAATAAAATAAATATCTACCACTCAAAAGTGTGGAATAATGAAGATCTTTTAATGTTTTTGAGCCTTTTCTGCTCACCAAAGCTGCATTTATTTGATTAAAAATACAGTAAAAATTATGAAATATTATTCCAGTGTAGATCATCTGTTCTCTGTGTGAAAATATATTAAAGTGTGATTTATTCCTGTGATCAAACCAGCATTTATTTGATCAAAATTACAGTAAAAATTATGAAATATTATTCCGGAGTAAATCAGCTGTTTTTTATGTGAATATATAGTAATATGTAATTTATTCCTGTGATTAAAGCAGAATTTTTAAAAATCAAAATTACAGTAAAAGTTTTGAAATATTCCTCCAGTGTAAATCATCTGTTCTCTGTGTGAATATATAGTAAAAAATTATGGAATATTATTCCAAAAGTTGAAATAAAAGCAAAAAACAAAAGTTTGGGGTTGTAATATATATATATATATATATATATATATATATATATATATATATATATATATATATATATATATATATATATATATATATATATATATATATATATATTACAAAAGGAAATTTTTACTTATTCAGCATCAAAAGTGACAGGTGTATTTCAGTTTTGATCATAGGAATAAATCACACTTTACTATATATTCAAATAGAAAACAAATGATTTACACTTTAATAATATTTAATAATTTTTACTGTAATTTTGATCAAATTAATGCAGCTTTGATCACAGGACCAAATCACACTTTACTATATATTCACACAGAGAACAGATGATCTACACTGGAATAATGTTTCATAATTTTGACTGTATTTATGATCAAATAAAGGCTGGTTTATCAGAGGAATATATAACACTTTACTATATATTCACACAGAGAACAGATGATTTACACTGGAGGAATATTTAATGATTTTTCTGTAATTTTGTTCAAATAAACACAGCTTTGGTGAGCAGCAGACTTTCAAAAACACCAAAAAATATAATTATTCCAAACTAAAGTGAATTTCGTCACAAACACAAGCGTGCATTTTAATTTCAGCACTGGTTTTGCAGGGAGACGGTCACATTTATGATCGTTTTTTCAGCATTTTTAATGATTAAATAGATGTTGTGCTTCCTTTGACTCGTACATAAAACATCTCATATAAATCTCAATGAACAGAGCTTCTTTACATACACAAGTACAGTTACCAAACCAGCAAAGTCGGCGTTTTTCCGCCCACTTCGGATATTTTCAGCAATGCAAGGGAGACGACGAGAAATTAAGACAGTAAAAGTTGGAACATTTCAACGTAAAGAAGAAGAAGAAACAGGACAATTGTCATAAAACATTTTCGTTTTTTTTTTGTTTGTTTTGTTCACAACACCCTTTTTTAAAAAGCGGCCGGTCGAGCGCTCAGGTAGATACCGCCACCGTTTTTCACAGTTTGTGTGTAAAAGCTGAGACACATTCTGGATAGAGTAATAAAATATTATTATACTTTTGAATATTTCATTTTTTTCTCTCAGAATGCACATTGTTCGGTATATAAATGGCATGAGGAGGGATGGCAGGCCTGTCCGTTTTAAGGCCCGTATTCGTATCGTAATGGATGGAAAGCGTGAAGACATTCAGCGAACATCTGTGTGTCGTTCCTTCGGCGTCCATTCATGACGGTCACAGTCGCATTCCAGCACTTTAGGGGCGATAGAAATGAGTATAAAATAGCCCATCAGAGATGTTAGAAACATTGACGTTTGGTGTCGATGGCCAGGCTAACGGATCGGTTTTTAACCTGAAGGCACTTCTTTTTTAATGGCAGAACTTCTGTCACTCAACTGGTACTGGGATTGGCGACAAACCAGAGTCTTTTACCGCCATGAAACGCTGGGACGCGAGCACAGTGTTTGTGAAGTCAGGCTGCTACTGGAATCGCGGTATAAACGCTCCTTTATTGGCGATTTAAAGCACCAAGCCAAACGAAACCAAAGAACAAATCAAGAGATGTGAGAAAAGGTCATGTTGATTGTACTCCAAATCTCCAGAAAAACGCATCAGGATGAAAAACAGAATTGCGTGCGAGTTTTGCTTCCCTTTCGGTTAAATCCATACATCCAGATGGCGAAGGATCCAGTAGTCCTTGTGCTTTTCATTCGGTGTCCAAATCCTCCACACACGAGAGCATCTTACTGAACCTCAAATATTATTTTTTATTTCTGTTTCGTCGCTGTCAGGCAGAAACCTCGAAACCTCCAAAACAGCTCAGGAAATGATTTGTGATTTTACATTGTGGTTTAATATATGGCCATCACTCGCATTCAGTCACTTTTCATTGGTTGAAAACACAACAGCTACTTTTCAGGAAATTGATTTATGATTTTATATATGGTCAGACACTGGCATGTGTCATTATATTATTACCATTTGACCAAAATCAAGCTCAAAATTAGATTTTGAACAGCGAATGCCTTTTGCCCATCATTAGAACGGCTGCAACACTGCAAGTGTTTCGAAATACATTTTATGCTCGTACACAAGTTACAAAGCATTGTGGGCACTCACTTTTTATTTACCATTGCATTGCAAACAAGCACAGACGCTCCAAACTGAGATAGAGGTGGGCGGAGTTTTAGTCACAAGCTCTTTTTAATACTTTTCACTGGTTAAATATTTGCAAAAGCCATAGAGAGATGTAGAGAGACTCACTAAACGCAATGATTTAGACTATGAAAAAAGTAAATAAATTACGAAATATGGAGATTTGAGGTTTCTACCCGACAGCGACAAAACATTTCTTACTTTTCTGTTTAGGTTTATGGTTGTTTCATGGTGTTATTCCCGGTGTTGTGCCTTCACAAGCGAGCCGAAAGCATAAATCTTTGGTGATAAAATATTACGGGACGCATCTTGAGTCTCTTCTCATGTGGAGCGTCACCTCTGACGAAAGAATACGGTAAAAAACAGTGTGACGCTCAATGGCCATATACTGGAGACGGTGTGTGAAGCCACTCCTCTGATAGCTGTGGAAAAACACACACACACACACACAGAGAGAGAGAGAGAGAGAGAGAGAGAGAGAGAGAGAGAGAGAGAGAGAGAGAGAGAGAGAGAGAGAGAGAGAGAGAGAGAGAGAGAGAGAGAGAGAGAGAGAGAGAGAGAGAGAGAGAGAGAGGGGTTATCATTAACTAGAGATCTGCATCAAAACCCACAATTGGGTCATTCCAATTCAATCAACCAGTCCAAATTATCATTTAAGATGGTTAAAATTCAACAAATTGAACATGGAGCCGTGTTGAGATCTGGGTTTGAACTATATAGGGCCTTAAAAAATGGAGATACCAAGAGAAAGGTTTGTTAAGAAGAAAAATCTAAAAGGATTTTGAGATATCTTTAATACTTCTTGAGTTACAGCCATGCAAACTTTGGAAAAAGGACATTTATAGGACTCAGGTTGGTTGATGGGAAAAAACTAGATATATTTCTAGTTTCAACATTAGTTGCTGTTACAGATACTCCTCTTAAAAAGAAAAATGCATCAGCTGTATGCAAAGAGAAACGCATATTTGGTTTCTGGCCACTGAAAATGTGAACAATTTGCTCATGGAGCCATACTAAGATCTCCATATCTCTGGGACTGAATTATATAGAGCCTTCAAAATGGAGAAACCAAGAGAAAAGTTTGTGAAGAACCATAATCCAAAAGGACATTAAGATATCTTTAATACTTCTTGAGTTACAGCCATGCAAACTTTGGAAAAATAACATATATGGCACTCAGACAGGTATATTCTATGCAATTGTGTCGATGGAAAAAACAATACATTTCTAATTTCAGCATTATTTGTTGTTCAGATATTCCTCTTTAAAAGAAAAATGCATCAGCTGTATGCAAAGTGACGCATATTTGGTTTCTGGCCACTGAAAATGTGAACAATTCTCTCATGGAGCCATTTTAAGATCTCCATATCTCTGGGACTGAATTATATAGAGCCTTAAAAATGGAGAAACCAAGAGAAAAGTTTGTTGAGAACCTGAATCTAAAAGGATATTACGATATCTTTAATACTAATTGAGTTACATTAATGCAAACTTGTGGCAAAAAACACAAAAAGTGCCTTTGTCCCATTTTTGCACGGTCACCATTGGCATATATATATATAAAAAGATTGCTAAAGTAGACAGATTTTACTGACAGATCAACTAATCTCTGTGTGAAAATCATCTTTCTAACGCAATTTTTACTCCCTGTATTTTGGCTTTGAACAATTGTCATTTTGATCCGCCTCAACAAAATTACTCCGTAAATATACATTCGTTACATTAAATAGTTGTCTTTCATCACTGTTTTTTTTCCCAGACAATAAATCAGATATTGTCTAATCCAGAAAATAAAACTTTTCATCACTGTTTTTGTTTTGTTTTCCAGACAATAAATAATATTTTTGTTTGTTGATTTGACATGGAATGACCCAATAGTATAAACTGGCTATATTGTGTCCTGAGTGATGGCCAGGCCTATAGGCGCTGGCATTAACGTGTGTTTTGTGATTTCTGGACCACATTAGGATCAGGTGTTAATGCACTGAAGACACATTTTGATCACTGAAAACACTGACGTGAGGAATCATTGTTCATGTCTGGAGCACAAGCCAGTTAAGTGTTGTGTTTTCCATATCACTTTAAACAAATATTGCTGGTTTAACTTATAAAAGTAAGTAATCTGGTCGCCTTTAAATTTTGAGTTTATTGAAATTAAAAATTTGAGTTGATGCAATGAAGGAAATTGGTTTAATAAATAGAAACTCAAAATATTACACTGCAAAAAAATGCTTTTCTTACTTTTTTTTGTCTTGTTTCTAGTCCAAACATCTAAAAATTCTTAAAGCAAGAAACATTTACTAGACAAGCAAAAGTAATTGTCTTGTTTTGGGTAAAATAACTCAAAATGAAGAGAGTTTTTGCTTAAAATAAGATAAATAATCTGCCAATGGGGTGAGAAAAATAATCTTGTTTTCTGTTTGAATTAAGATTATTTATCTTATTTTAAGCAAAAACTCTCTTCATTTTGAGTTATTTTCCCCAAAACAAGACAATAATTTTTACTTGTCGTAAATGTTTCTTAATGTAAGAATTTTTAGATATTAAGACTGGAAACAAGACAAAAATAGTATAAGAAAAGCATTTTTTGCAGTGTATTTGATCTGTACCCCATAAAAAATGTGTTTAATCATGAAAATAGCACAATGTGGCACGTTTCACTGCGTCATCATCACAGATAAAACACACAATTACCCAATATCCTTACAAAATATTTTAATAATATTTGTATTCAAAAACGTTCATTGTATTAATTTAAATTTTTAATTTCAATGAACTCAAAATTTGAAAAGGCAACCAGGTAATTTATTTTTGTAATACTTTTTTACAGTGTATTTGTAATATATTACAAATAAAATAAATATGCAGTGTTTAATCACTCTAGATTTCCATGAAGCTTGTATTCACAAACACACCTCGTGGAGCGATCGATATGAAACGTCTGTTTTGATTATAATGGAAAACCTGTTATATTCCGGCATAATAATAATGATTATCACATAACTTCAGTCGGCGCGTACGGCCCTAGTTTGGCTCCACAAGGAAGGCTTTCCATTTGCTCACATATTTTCAGCAGAAGCAGAGCCCCGTCTCGCTCTCTCCATCAGTCTTGTCAATTCCAGCCCATTACCTGCCCTCATTTCTGCTTCTCTCGCTGTTTGTTCTGGAGTAATTACTGAGCTCTCTTAGACAACATTGTGCTCGCTGCTGCACACGTAATTTTGGCCTGGTTACCATGGCGATGCATGCTTGATACATACGATTGGACGGCGGGTCAGGACACTCCCCCTCTTCCAGCGTGACATCATCGACAGCAATGTCCCCTTCGATCCCTGGACCGCGAATGCCCTCGAATATCACCTGTGGGACGGAAATAAAACACAAACAGAACAAACGCTCGCCTTAAGAAAACATCCTCTGTGAGCATACTTACACACTTCCATAATGATTTCTATATATACTGAATAAATGTCAGAGGTGGACAAAGTACACAACTTCAGTACACTGCAAAAAAAATTCCTTTTCTTTCTTAGTATTTTTGTCTTGTTTCTAGTCAAAATATCTAAAAATTCTTACATTAAGAAACATTTACTAGACAAGTACAAATTATTGTTTTGTTTTGGGGGAAAAAATATAAAAAATGAAGAGAGTTTTTACTTAAAATAATCTGCCAATGGGGTGAGATAAATAATCTTTTCTGTTTGAATTAAGATTATTTTTCTCACCCCATTGGCAGATTATTTATCTTATTTTAAGCAAAAACTCTCTTCATTTTGAGTTATTTTCCCCAAAACAAGACAATTACTTTTGCTTGTCTAGTAAATACTTCTTGTTTTAAGAATTTCTAGATGTTCAGACTAGAAACAAGACAAAAATACTGAGTAAGAAAAGCATTTTTTGCAGTGTTCTTGAGGTAAAGTAAAAGTACCACACTCTTAAAAATAAAGGTTCTTCAATGGTTCTTTGGCAGGGTGTGTGGTTCAATGAAGAACCTTTAATATCCAAAGAACCTTTCCGTCGCACAAACGGTTCTCTGTAGTGCAAAAGGGTTCTTTAGGCTGCGTTCACACTTGTAGTTTGGTTAGTTCGGTTAGTTTGGTCCGGACCAAAAAACAAAAACAAATCATATAGTCCTGGTCCGCTCAGCGTTCACACTGGCATTTATAACAGCGAACCTAAAGTCACCGAACCAAAGGCTTAAGGAGACGCTCACTGATTGGTCGGCTTATGTGACGTATATCTCGCTTCCCGAACATTCAGAACAGCGCCGTGTGCCGGATTAAACGCCATCATTTAATGCGTGAACATATGGCATTATTTACCCGCTGAGAACTCATGAAGAGCTCATCAAATGTTCAAAACATTAGAAACTGCTCCAGGATTTCCTCCGCTGTGCAGAAAAGAGAGACGGCCGTTCTGTCGTCTGTACCGACTGATGGCCAACAGGTGCTCTGATGAGAAGAGCCAGGTTTGCTTTTTTGTGCGTTTCTTCTAGCATTACAGAAACATGTCGGACCAAATATTGATGAGGCTCTTCCTCGTTGCTCTACGTTTGCCCTCTAACGTTAGCGTTACTCATTCTGGATACACTGATCGATCTTTCCACGTCGTAAATCAGCTGACTATGCGGCACATCCTGTGACATCACGTCCTGTTTTTGGTCCGTCTACATGTCTTTGGTCCGTGTTGTGTTCATATATCAGTCGAACCGCACCAGAGTTCGTTTAGAAGCGGACCGACTCATCTTTATAGCGCTCTCGGTCCGCTGGTTTGGTCCGGATGGCAGTGTTCACATGTGTTCAAATGAACCGCACTAACCGAGCAATCGCACCAGGGTTCGCTTTAATCCAACCAAACATGACAAGTGTGAACGCAACGACCAAACGAACCAAACTAACCGATCTACAAGTGTGAACGCACCCTTAGACTATAACATGGTTAGAAAAAAATGTGCTTTAAAGAACCTTTCACAAAACAGTTCTTTGGGGAACCAAAAATTGTTCTTCTATGGCATCACTTTGAAAACCCATTTTTGGTTCTTCCTGTCACCTTTATTTTTAAGGGTGTACTGGTCAAATATTACTCCGTTACAAGTGAAACTTGTAAAAAAGATTTTTACTTAAGTAAAAGTACAGAAGTATTTGTTATTGTTATTGTATTATAGTTGTCTAAATGCACATTATGCCATCATGGTTTAAGCCAGTCAGTGACGCTCCATCTGACACACTAGCAGACGACTAACTTAAACTCATTTAAATACTTGTAGAAAAGTTACAAAGCTGCTGTCACTTTAAGGCCGAATGCACGGATCCAATACACTGATACACATCTGATATTCTCACACTGTTCACCTTCACTGAAGACAGAATCAACTTTGTTTATGTGAATACTCCACTAAATGAGCATTTGGACATCCGTCTTCTTCCATTTTGCTCTAAACTATAAATCAGTGTTTAATAAATGCTGTGAAATCATTGAACTTCACGAGACTCTACAAGAGTGATTCCTGAAAGGCTTTCTGCAAAAACCCAAACACCTTTAAAAGAAGAAAAAAATCATCACTGACTTTCAAAGCTGCGACAGAAACGACTTTCCACTTCGAGGACCTTGATAGAAATGTAGTGGAGTAAAGAGGACGATATTTGTCTTTCAGATGGAGTGAAGTTAAAGTCAGAAGATTACAGAAAAAATAATACTCCAGTAAAGCACAGAGACTCAAACAGTGAACTTCAGTACAGGACTCGAGTAAATGAGCTGAGGGACTGTCCAGATCTGGTAAATGTTAGCTGAATATTTCACTCACATGGAAGGATGAAATAGGATGGATGCTAATTTTGGCCTGTCTCCATCGGTCCCCTTGGTTCCCGCTGAGGGACCAAACTGGACCCGCATCTGAAGTCGACTGACCTTTCTGCTTCACAAACGCATTCAGAGAGCCTGTGGGAAAAAAACACAATCAATTCATTTAACAACAGAGCGGCCGACAGAGAGACTCGCGGCTGTAAGAGTATCTGCTGGAGAATCAATCAACACACCGACGAACTGATCAGATTATAGCTAGAGGAAGAGGGAGGTTAGTCAGTCACTGCTAAAAATGCTCTTCTTCCTCAGTATTTTTTCTTGTTTCGAGTCCAAACATCTAAACATTCTTACAACAAGAAGTATTTAAAAAAAAATACTGAGTAAGAAGAGCATTTTTTGCAGTGTTCATTCCAATCAACGCTATCTCAGCGATCAATCAAAGTCAAGCAGATAGACATGCAGACTTTTTCAGTTATTCAAAAACTGTCAGAAATCAATTTGGCAACAAAAATATGTGATACATAATATTAACAAAACCAGGTGTCGAGTGTGTGTGTGTGTGTGTTCATCTGTGTGTATGATATGCATACGCACCTGTGTTTGCATTTATGCTCAATTTAGACTCGGGCACTTTTGCAGGACAAACTGTAAGTTAATTTACAACTCAACTTGTACAAAAAAGTCAGAAAGTACAGTAGCAAAATAATTAAGACCTGCTCCAAACAGCACCAACATGGCAAAAACTAAACAGGTAGCTTATAAATCACACAGGAGGAGTTTTTTTTTAGAATCTCATGCTGTCGTTTAAAATTGCACTAGAAATAAAGTTGATTTGATGTGTGCGATTTAGTAAAACAAGCGAATTAATTAGTAAAACGTGCTGATGTATTAATAAGTAAGTCATGGGAACGATTTATTAATTGGTGGCCACGATACACATATATGTTCCTGCATGTCATTTGTGGGACTGCATCTGTTGACAATATTTTATGATTTAAGATATAAAAGAGAAATCCAAAATCTCCTCTCTAATATGTCAAAGATATGCAAATGAGTGCATACTTAATTAGAAAAAAGTGAATTTGCATATTTAAACAACATTTCAGAAAACTTGTAATGGGACACATTTGCACTGTAATTAATAATCTTGGGGAATTATTTGGTGATATAATTATCCTTAAACAGCCATTATGATGAGGTTCATCATGGCAGCGTGTTAATGTGAGCGATGTCTTCTGATTGGCTCCTGATGTTTTCTGGTGATGTGGAGATTGGTCTGCAGTAATGGAAGCGATGTTTGCTCTGAGCTCTAATCCAGCAAACACACACACACACACACACACACACACACACACACACACAAACACACACACACACACACACACACACACACACACACACACACACACACACACACACACACACACACACACACACACACACACACACACACACACACACACACACACACACACACAAGAGAAGAACTCACAGGCAAACTCTGGCTCATTAATCACTGGGACCTCAGCGCAGGTAGAGCAGAACAAACCACGCTCGTGACACACACACACACACACACACACACACACACACACACACACACACACACACACACACACACACACACACACACACACACACACACACACACACACACACACACACACACACAAGAGAAGAACTCAAACTCACAGGCAAACTCTGGCTCATTAATCACTGGGACCTCAGCGCAGGTAGAGCAGAACAAACCACGCTCGTGACACACACACACACACACACACACACACACACAGACATGCACCCACGCACGCACGCACAGACACACACAACATCTGAGACACAGATCCCACACTGCTGAGATGAAGTGCATACTTTAATGAATCGAGACGTGTGTGTGTGTGTGTGTGTGTGTGTGTGTGTGTGTGTGTGTGTGTTTGTGTGTGTGACATGGGTATGACACAGGTATTACAGGAGAGGGTGAAATATGAGGACATTACCCATGGCCCCGTTTTTCAAACGGCTTATAAATCACACAGGAGGAGTTTTTATGAGAAAGTAATAATGCAGAATGTGTGTGTGTGTGTGTGTGTGTGTGTGTGTGTGTGTGTGATGGGTAGGTTTAGGGGCAGTGTGTGTGTATGTGTGTGTGTGTGTGTGTGTGTAGGTTTAGGGGCAGTGTGTGTGTGTGTAGGTTTAGGGGCAGTGTAAGGGGATAGAAAATACGGTTTGTAGCATACAGTATAAAAACCATTATGCCTATTGAATGTTCTCACATTTCCAAACCTGTGTGTGTGTGTGTGTGAGTGTGTGTGTGTGTGTGTGTGTGTGTGTGTGTGTGTGTGTGTGAGAGAGAGAGAGAGAGAGAGTAAGTGTGTGTGTGAGTGAGAGTGTCTGAGTGCAGTAAAATCAAAATGAAAATATATAAAAAAGCTAATTATAAAAATATTAAATACTTTGATAGTATTTAAATAAAAAACAAAAAATAGCCCAAGTTGTCACATACTGTAATTCTCACGACAGCAGATTTGATTCATTTTTATTTCAGTTTTAGTTTAGTAATTTCAGTACATCCTGATCATACCTTGGCAACTACCTGAAATAAAATATGTTCATTTTATTTGAAGCACAATTTTTTTTATGGTTTTAGTTAACAATAATTATCCTGCAAACGTAATCTAGTTATAATGAAGGTGGATTTAAACAAGTGTGACAATCAGACTCAGATCTGAGAGGGCACACGCCACAGTAATGGAGTGTGTGTGTGTGTGTGTGTGTGTGTGTGTGTGTGTGCGTGTGTGTGTTTATGTGTGTGTGTTTGACGTGACCTGCTAACATATCAAGTTGACCCATCACGTTAATGCTGGAGTCATGGAGTGTGTGTTTGTGTGTGTGTGTGTGTGTCAGCGCAGTTAATATTGGAGTGTGTGTGTCAGAGTAGTTAATGTTGGAGTGTGTGTGTCAGTGTAGTTAATGCTGGAGTGTGTGTGTCAGTGTAGTTAATGCTGGAGTGTGTGTGTCAGCGCAGTTAATGTCGGAGTGTGTGTGTGTCAGCACAGTTAATGCTGGAGTATGTGTGTGCGTGTGTGTGTCTCTGAATCAGCATCCGCCAAAGCGCAAAAGCATGTTTGAACAAAAGTGGCACTGAAATGAGGAATCCAAATCTGTATTCTGATTCGGTCCGGTACATACCAGTTATATACCATTTTGGCACCGGGTTTCGGTACCAAACCCTATACAGGAGCGCATGTGGACGGCACTTACCGATGTGTTTGCCGTACATGTGATAGTAGAAGCTGAAGCAGTACGCCGGAGGGCTAGTGATGCTGTAGGGATTCTTAGGGGCGATATTAAACGTGGGGCTTAATAGACGAGCCGTGTCGCCTTCCTTACGAGGTCTGGAGGTCTCGATGTACATGTAGAAACCTGCCAATCACACAAACACAAGAATGTGTTAACACACAGTACTGATTTAACTCATTATAAACTATTATATCGTCACTCGTCTCTCCAAAACCTCCAAAAAATAAAAACATCTCGTTATTAATAGGGCTGTCATTCGATTAAAATATTTAATCGTGATTAATCGCATGATTGTCATGAGTTAACTCGCGATTAATCACATGATTGTCATGAGTTAACTCGCAATTAATCACATGATTGTCATGAGTTAACTCGCGATTAATCACATGCTTGTCATGAGTTTACTCACGATTAAACGCATGATTGTCATGAGTTAACTCGCGATTAATTGCATGCTTGTCATGAGTTTACTCACAATTAATCACATGCTTGTCATGAGTTTACTCACGATTAATCACATGCTTGTCATGAGTTAACTCACGAGTAATCACGTGATTGTCATGGGTTAACTCACGATTAATCACATGATTGTCATGGGTTTACTCACGATTAATCACATGAATGTCATGAGTTACCTCGCGATTAATCGCATGATTGTCATGAGTTTACTCATGATTAATCACATGATTGACATGAGTTTACTCACGATTAATCACGTGATTGACATGAGTTTGCTCACGATTAATCACATGATTGTCATGAGTTAACTCGTGATTAATCACATGATTGCCGCGAGTTAACTCGCGATTAATCGCATGATTGTCCTGAGTTAACTCGCGATTAATCACATGGTTGTCATGAGTTAACAGACGATTAATCGCATGATTGTAATGAGTTAACTCACGGTTAACCGCATGATTGTCATGAGTTTACTCGCGATTAATCACATGATTGTCATGCGTTTACTCACAATTAATCACATGGTTGTCATGGGTTGGCTCGCGATTAATCACATGATTGTCATGAGTTAACTTGCAATTAATCCCAACTTTATCACATATTTGTATCAGTTGTAAATATATATCTTAAATTAATATGTTTCAAGTGTTTAATACTCTAATCAACATGTATATGGACAAATATGTATACTTTATGCAAATGTACGTTTATTATTAACGAAACCATACTCAACAGAGTATGCCACGAGTATACAGAGTATGTATTTGTTAGTGCTACTGAAAGTCATTGTAATGTAATGTTTTAATATTGTGTGCACCTGCCCAGGGACTGCAGATGGAAACTAGCATTAGCTAATTCTGGTACAAAACATCTTTTCGTAAGATTAATGTATTTTGTACAATGTCCCTGATAAATAAACTAATTAAAAATAAATAAAAATAAATGTAGAATAGACATGTATCAAAGGTCACAGATGTTTTTCAAAGAACTTGTTCATGTCTCTTATGTGATTGGTAATGTAAAAGCTGTCGTGCGGACCTGGGAGCGCACCAGAACCACACCATACCTGGAGAAGGAATATAGTTCGGCCCCTTTAAGAGCTGGAATATAGTGCGGCCCCTTTAAGAGCTGGAATATAGTGCGGCCCCTTTAAGAGCTGGAATATAGTGCGGCCCCTTTAAGAGCTGGAATACAGCGTGGCCCCTTTAAGAGCTGGAATATAGTGCAGCCCTTTTAAGAGCTGGAATACAGCGTGGCCCCTTTAAGAGCTGGAATATAGTGTGGCCCCTTTAAGAGCTGGAATATAGCGCGGCCCCTTTAAGAGATGGAATATAGTGTGGCCCCTTTAAGAGATGGAATATAGTGTGGCCCCTTTAAGAGCTGGAATATAGTGTGGCCCCTTTAAGAGCTGGAATATAGTGTGGCCCCTTTAAGAGCTGGAATATAGTGTGGCCCCTTTAAGAGCTGGAATATAGTGTGGCCTCTTTAAGAGCTGGAATATAGTGTGGCTCCTTTAAGAGCTGGAATATAGTGTGGCTCCTTTAAGAGCTGGAATATAGTGTGGCCTCTTTAAGAGCTGGAATATAGTGTGGCCTCTTTAAGAGCTGGAATATAGTGTGGCCTCTTTAAGAGCTGGAATATAGTGTGGCCCCTTTAAGAGCTGGAATATAGTGTGGCTCCTTTAAGAGCTGGAATATAGCATGTCCCCTTTAAGAGCTGGAATATAGTGCGGCCCCTTTAAGAGCTGGAATATAGTGCGGCCCCTTTAAGAGCTGGAATATAGCGCGGCCCCTTTAAGAGCTGGAATATAGTGCGGCCCCTTTAAGAGCTGGAATATAGTGCGGCCCCTTTAAGAGCTGGAATATAGTGCGGCCCCTTTAAGAGCTGGAATATAGTGCGGCCCCTTTAAGAGCTGGAATATAGTGCGGCCCCTTTAAGAGCTGGAATATAGTGCGGCCCCTTTAAGAGCTGGAATATAGTGCGGCCCCTTTAAGAGCTGCCGGTACTTAAGTGCCGGTATTTTGTGTGTGTGTGTGTTCTGTAAGTGGTGATGGTGTTAATGATTTACATCAGATATGAGCGAGAGTGAGTTTGCAGTGTATCGCGCTCAGACTGCAGAGAATGTTAAAATGTTCAAAATATTCAAACTAACAGTTCTTAATTTACCATTGCATTGCAAACAAGCAGAGACGCTCCAGACTGAGATAGAGGTGGGCGGAGCTATGAGGATTGACTGACAGCTTGAGGAGCCAATGGGGTTCCCAGCTTTAGTCACAACTTCAGTCACTTTTCATTGGTTGAAAACACAACAGCTACTTTTCAGGAAATTGATTTGTGATTTTATATATGGTCAGACACTGACAAACAGAACGATAGACAGAACAATAAATAGATAGACAGATAGATAGATAGATAGATAGATAGATAGATAGATAGATAGATAGATAGATAGATAGATAGATAGATAGATAGATAGATAGATAGATAGATAGATAGATAGATAGATAGATAGATAGATAGATAGATAGATAGATGCAGGTGTGCAGTGAGAGTCTGATGAGCAGTAATTAAAGTCTCCGCTGGCCTCTTGATGTTAATGAAGCGCCGGACCGTCTGGAAGCCTCAGGGTGATTAAAGCAGATGTATTATTTACACGAGCAGCTCCGGTGTTAACCGATCCCTCCGGAGCTCATCCCGGTTCATTCACAGCCGCACTGCCTGCATTGTGTCAGTTTGGGAATAGACAACCTCATTTGGAAAGCTGAATTCATCTGAATGAAATCACTCCGAGTGGTAATTGGAACTCGGGGCGGATGTGAGGAATTTAAGATAACTTCAGAAATCAACATGAGGATTCAGGCACGAGTCTCTCGGCGAGAATTTCAGAAGTTTCCTTCCGGAGAGAAGATGAGCTTCTTATGCCAAAATGGAGGATTGTTGGGCTACCTACCCTGCTTTGAGCCGGCGCCATCCCCGCTAGGGCCCGTGTTCGGAGTGTATTTAGTGTCACGTGTCGCGGCGCTGTGTCTCGTCCAATCAAAGTCGTCGTTCTTGTCCTGAGTGAACATGCAAATTGGCTCCTCTTCAAAGCTGCAGTGAAACTCTCCTGAAGAAGAAGGAAAAGCAGGGTTAGTCCCAACACTGAAAAAAATGTTGGTTTAACTTAAAAAAGTAAAATTTTGAGTTCATTGAAATTAAAAATTTGAGTTGATACACTGAAGGAAATGTGTTTAATAAATAGGAACTCAAAATATTATTGTGTCTGAACCACATAAAAATTTTGATATATCATGAAAATAGCACAATTTGGCTGCGTCATCACAAATAAAAAACACACACTTACCCAATATGCTTACACAATCTTTTAATAATATTTTAATAAAGGTTGTCGAATCTTATAAAATGTTCACTGAATTCACTAAAAATTTTAATTTCAATGAACTAAAAATTTTAAGGCAACCAGGTAACCTCCCCCAGTTTCTGTTGAAGCTGATACTGAAGTGTCTTAAACTGCAGTTCCTCAACCGGTCACTAGAGCGGCTCTAGAATCTCATTGAGCTCATGTTAAAATGCCCAACTTTACAGCAGAATAAAACCTGTCTACAGTCTGGGACAAATTGTGGTTTTGGTCTATACGGCTAATTCTGACCTTCATTACGACTGTGAGGGGGTGATTTTTTTTATAACTCATTCGTTTATGTTATATAAAGCCTTAAAGTTCAGCATAATTAAGGGCGTGGCCACTTTGAGTGACAGGTGGATTGCCGTTTGTTTGCTGTCTGTTAGTCGTCACCTAAGCTCCGCCCACATCCTGCCTTTTTTCCATTTTCTGTTATCTGGGCGTGACTCTGCCAAGATGGCGTCGGCTCGACTCTACTCTACGCTTCAGAACGGCTCTTCAGAATCCTACGGGTGACTTCACGGACACTACGGCCATATTTTTATACAGTCTATGGTTGGTTCATGCAAACGTGAAATCCTGTCATTTACTCATTTTACAGCGACAACAAAAACAAACCCTTGTGGAATGACTGATTTACTAAACACTCTTATCACACACTCATCTGCAGGACAAGTGGGAAGTCATTGGCATTCTGCAGGTGTTGTTTGCTGATAAATATTCATTGATTTTATTAAAATCCAGCGGGAGTGGAGAGCCGTGACCTTCGGATGGGGAGCATCTGAAGTGTTTTTTGAGTAAGTGGGCTTACGGTCTCTCGGCTCTCGACTCCGGCGCTCGCTTCACATCGGGGGATTTAAATGGAGGTTTTACCCCTGATGACCAAACTAATGCAAGGGATCAGAGAGAGAGAGAGAGAGAGAGAGAGAGAGAGAGAGAGAGAGAGAGAGAGAGAGAGAGAGAGAGAGAGAGAGAGAGAGAGAGAGAGAGAGAGAGAGAGAGAGAGAGGAAGATGGAAATAATGCATCTGGGATTCTTTCTGCTCTAGAAGTCACGAAAACAACTAGAGA
>NC_090186.1:45104426-45108555 GCF_024679245.1 Pseudorasbora parva | reverse complement strand
TAATGCATGAACTAACATTAAATAATGAGCGACACATTTGTTAGAGTATTTATTAATCTGTGCTATTGTTAGTTAATAAGAAGAGCAGAATCCAGGAGTCCTCCTCACACCGGCTCCTTTAGTGTGTGCCGTTGCCCAGGGTTCGGTTTCGGGGCCGCCGCCGTTCTCTCTGCTTATGAGCAACACACTATATTGCCAAAAGTATTGTGCCGCTCCTCCAGATCCCTGAGTTCAGGTGTTCGATCTCTTCATGGCCACAGGTGTATAACTCCAGCTCTCGGCCTGCAGACGCTTCTACACACATTAGTGAAAGAATGGGTCGCTCTCAGGAGCTCAGTGAACTCAAGCGTGGGGCCGTGATAGGCTGACACCTGTGCAATAAGTCCATTCCTGACATTTCCTCACTACTAAATATTCCACGCTCAACTGTTAGTGGGATTAGAACAAAGTGGAAGCGATTGGGAACAACAGCAACTCAGCCACGAAGTGTTAAATCCCAGAGCGGGGTCAGCGTATGCTGAGGGTCACAGTGCGCAGAAGTCTCCAACTTTCTGCAGAGTCAACAGCTCCAGACCTCCAGACTTCTGTGGCCTTCAGATGAGCTCAAGAACAGCGGACAGAGCTTCATGGAATGGGTTTCCATGGCCGAGCAGCTCATCCAAGCCTTACATCACCAAGAGCAATGCAAAGCGTGGGATGCAGTGGAGTAAAGCAGCCGCCACTGGACTCTAGAGCAGTGAGACGTGTTCTCTGAGCGACCAATCACGCTTCAGTCTGACAATCACATGGACGAGTCTGGGTTTGGCCGTTGCCAGGAGAACGGGACTCGCCTGACTGCATTGTGCCAAGTGTAAAGTTTGGTGGAGGGGGATTTTGGCGTGGGGTTGTTTTTCAGGGGTTGGCCCCTTAGTTCCAGTGAAAGGAACTCTTAATGCTTCACCAAGACATTTTGGACAATTTCATGCTCCTGACTTTGTGGGATCAGTTTGTGGACGGCCCCTTCCTGTCCCAGCATGACTGCGCTCCAGTGCACAAAGCGTCGGCCCATAAAGACATGGATGAGGAGTTTGGTGTGGAGGAACTGGACTGGCCTGCACAGAGTCCTGAGCTCAACCCGATAGAACAGCTTTGGGATGAATTAGAGCGGAGACTGAGAGCCAGGCCTTCTCGTCCAACATCAGTGCCTGACCTCACAAATGAGCTTCTAGAAGAATGGGCAAAAATCCCCATAAACACACTCCTAAACCTTGAGGAAAGCCTTCCCAGAAGAGCTGGAGCTGTTAGAGAGGGTGGGCCGACTCCAGATTAAACCCCACGGGTTAACAATAGGAAGCTCAGGTGTGTGTGGAGGCAGGCTTCCCAACACTTTTGGCAGTACAGTGTATCTCATAGCATGCTCTAAGCACCTGTGCGCTGAGATAAAGCGTGTTCTCTGAGAACATGTTAATATGGGCACAAATCGACCGGCTCTGTGATCATGAGAGGATGTGAAACTACATCAGACACGAGACACCTGATCAAAAACTCTCTCTCCAGCGCCAATCGAACTCCCTCCGGCTCAAATTACCCGCTGCGATTGTTTTCCGCAAATAACTGACCGGCAATCTCCAGATGAACATGAATTAATTATCGTCAACATGAGGATGTGATGTAACGTCCTGAAATGTTGGCTTCTGCATTGATGTGTCTCACAAACGGATGAAACGAGCCACTGATGGTAAACGAAAGCAAAGCGAGATGATGAGAAGAAAAACAACAGAGGGAATGCGAAGATCTGAAGTCAAGCGCTGCGTTTGTCAAGACACATCACACACTCTTCATGAAACTGCTTGTGAACGCAGATCCTTACTGGGCAGCAAATGGGAAAAATATGCCAGTTACAATTGTTCAATTTAATATATATATAATGTTTAATTTAAATCTAAATAAATCATTAAATGCAATTTATATACATACACTTTTAAACCTAAGTTGTTTAATTCTATAAACTATAATACTGATCTGCCAACATTGTCGCTATATGATAAATTAAAATAAGCTGATAACATCACTGTTTTCTCCAGAACGACTGTACAGCCAAATCTAATTTTGTCGCAATATTATCCTGTTTGACACTGTGAAGCTGCTTTGACACAATCGTGATTGTAAAAGCGCTATATAAATAAAGTTGATTGATTGATTGATTGATTGATTGATTGATTGTTTATGTAAAACAAGAGAAAATGTTTTATATAAATCTATATATTTACATAAATTCATTAATTTTAAATCTAAATACAAAAATATACATTCATAAAATGCCATATATATAAAGTGTGTTAAGTAATATATATATTTGTATTTAGATTTATATACACACTTACTATATATATATATATATTCACGCACAACCATTTCTAGGGTTTACAAAGAATGGTGTAAAAAGGCAAAAACATCCAGTATGCAGCAGTCCTGTGGGTCCTTCACCTAAAGGATTATTAGGAGCACACACTAATGCTGTGTTTGACCCTTTCTCCTCCAGAACTGCCTTAATTCTCCGTGGCATTGATCAACAAGCTGCTGAAAGCATTCTTTAGAAATGTTGGCCCATATTGATAGGAGAGCATCTTGCAGTTGATGGAGATTTGTGGGATGCACATCCAGGGCACGAAGCTCCCGTTCCACCACATCCCAAAGATGCTCTATTGGGTTGAGATCTGGGGACTGTGGCGGCCATTTTAGTTCAGTCAACTCATCGTCATGTTCAAGAAACCAATCTGAAATGATTGGAGCTTTGTGACATGGTGCATTATCCTGCTGGAAGTAGCCATCAGAGGATGGGGACATGGTGGTCATAAAGGGATGGACATGGTCAGAAACAATGCTCAGGTCGGCCGTGGCATTTAAACGATGCCCAATTGGCACTAAGGGGCCTAAAGTGTGCCAAGAAAACATCCCCCACACCATTACACCACCGCCACCAGCCTGCACAGTGGGAACAAGGCATGATGGATCCATGTTCTCATTCTGTTTACGCCAGATTCTGACTCTACCATCTGAATGTCTCAACAGAAATCGAGACTCATCAGACCAGGCAACATTTCTCCAGTCTTCAACTGTCCAATTTTGGTGAGCTTGTGCAAATTGTCGCCTCTTTTTCCTATTTGTAGTGGAGATGAGTGGTACCCGGTGGGGTCTTCTGCTGGTGTAGCCCATCCGCCTCAAGGTTGTGTGTGTTGTGGCTTCACAAATGCTTTGCTGCATACCTCGGTTGTAACGAGTGGTTATTTCAGTCAAAGTTGCTCTTCTATCAGCTTGAATCAGTCGACCCACTCTTCTCTGAAATATATATATATTTCTACAGCACCACATGTACAGTTTTTCCTATGTTCACATCTCTTCTTTTGTTTTTTTTGTGTGTGCTATTCAGTGCTGTCTTTTCATTTTTGTATCTCAATGACATGTTCTGTTAATAAAATACAGTACAAACAGTAAGAGTGTAACTTTGAATCTTTTCCATTCTCTTGCAATTACACACACACACACACACACACACTAAGATATAACTTACAATGGACAATAATTGTCATCAAAACTTTAGCCGTAGTTTCCATCAGATCATCCCTCCAGAGTAAACCGTTATATTGACAACATGACTAAAGAATCTGAGTGTCTAATCTGTACACAATGACACGAGGACTCGTCATTCTGATGGCACTGACATGTTCATTGACACAGATATTTACTTCTGAGAGATGAACGAAGGATTTTGAGTAAGAGAGTGGCTTTTGCAGGTTATCCATGGTGTTTGGCTATTTGTACAAGTTCTTTTGAGAAATGCACTTACTGTTTTGGATATTGTGAGTTTGATTCGAGAAATGTACCAAAGCGACTGAGAAAAACTGTAAAGTTAGTTTAAACAGTGAAAAAGTGAATTAGAAACTGCCTGTAATAAAGTTTGACCCGATCACTTAAATATGCATGTGAAGGATTCACTGGAGCACATGAATGCATTAAGACCAATGTTTTACTGTCTCATTATAAACTCTGAGAGCCTCACAAACACAGCATGCAACTTTCACGATCAAGAAATCACTTACAAGCTCACATTTATTATTTGTGCATGCAAACAGAACGAACGCACTAATGG
>NC_090186.1:45066926-45099426 GCF_024679245.1 Pseudorasbora parva | reverse complement strand
TACTAACTAACTCAACCAGGCCCGCCCCTTACCATAACCACCAGTTTCAACACACTACTAACTAACTCAACCAGGCCCCGCCCCTTACCATAACCGCCAGTTTCAACACACTACTAACTAACTCAACCAGGCCCCGCCCCTTACCATAACCGCCAGTTTCAACACACTACTAATTAACTCAACCAGGCCCCGCCCCTTACCATAACCACCAGTTTCAGCACACTACTAACTAACTCAACCAGGCCCGCCCCTTACCATAACCACCAGTTTCAGCACACTACTAACTAACTCAACCAGGCCCCGCCCCTTACCATAACCACCAGTTTCAACACACTACTAACTCAACCAGCCCCGCCCCTTACCATAACCACCAGTTTCAACACACTACTAACTAACTCAACCAGGCCCCGCCCCTTACCATAACCACCAGTTTCAGCACACTACTAACTAACTCAACCAGGCCCCGCCCCTTACCATAATCGCCAGTTTCAACACACTACTAACTAACTCAACCAGGCCCATCCCGTTACCATAACCACCAGTTTCAACACACTACTAACTAACTCAACCAGGCCCACCCCTTACCATAACCTCCAGTTTCAGCACACTACTAACTAACTCAACCAGGCCCCGCCCCTTACCATAACCACCAGTTTCAACACACTACTAACTAACTCAACCAGGCCCCGCCCCTTACCATAACCACCAGTTTCAACACACTACTAACTAACTCAACCAGGCCCCGCCCCTTACCATAACCACCAGTTTCAACACACTACTAACTAACTCAACCAGGCCCCGCCCCTTACCATAATCTCCAGTTTCAGCACACTACTAACTAACTCAACCAGGCCCCGCCCCTTACCATAACCACCAGTTTCAACACACTACTAACTAACTCAACCAAGCCCCGCCCCTTACCATAACCACCAGTTTCAACACACTACTAACTAACTCAACCAGGCCCCGCCCCTTACCATAACCACCAGTTTCAACACACTACTAACTAACTCAACCAGACCCGCCCCTTACCATAACCACCAGTTTCAACACACTACTAACTAACTCAACCAGGCCCGCCCCTTACCATAACCACCAGTTTCAGCACACTACTAACTAACTCAACCAGGCCCCGCCCCTTACCATAACCACCAGTTTCAGCACACTACTAACTAACTCAACCAGGCCCCGCCCCTTACCATAACCACCAGTTTCAACACACTACTAACTAACTCAACCAGGCCCCGCCCCTTACCATAACCACCAGTTTCAACACACTACTAACTAACTCAACCAGACCCGCCCCTTACCATAACCACCAGTTTCAACACACTACTAACTAACTCAACCAGGCCCCGCCCCTTACCATAACCACCAGTTTCAACACACTACTAACTAACTCAACCAGGCCCCGCCCCTTACCATAACCACCAGTTTCAGCACACTACTAACTAACTCAACCAGGCCCCGCCCCTTACCATAACCACCAGTTTCAACACACTACTAACTAACTCAACCAGGCCCCGCCCCTTACCATAACCACCAGTTTCAACACACTACTAACTAACTCAACCAGGCCCCGCCCCTTACCATAACCACCAGTTTCAACACACTACTAACTAACTCAACCAGACCCGCCCCTTACCATAACCACCAGTTTCAACACACTACTAACTAACTCAACCAGGCCCCGCCCCTTACCATAACCACCAGTTTCAGCACACTACTAACTAACTCAACCAGGCCCCGCCCCTTACCATAACCACCAGTTTCAACACACTACTAACTAACTCAACCAGGCCCCGCCCCTTACCATAACCACCAGTTTCAACACACTACTAACTAACTCAACCAGGCCCCGCCCCTTACCATAACCACCAGTTTCAACACACTACTAACTAACTCAACCAGACCCGCCCCTTACCATAACCACCAGTTTCAACACACTACTAACTAACTCAACCAGGCCCCGCCCCTTACCATAACCACCAGTTTCAACACACTACTAACTAACTCAACCAGGCCCCGCCCCTTACCATAACCACCAGTTTCAGCACACTACTAACTAACTCAACCAGGCCCCGCCCCTTACCATAACCACCAGTTTCAACACACTACTAACTAACTCAACCAGGCCCCGCCCCTTACCATAACCACCAGTTTCAACACACTACTAACTAACTCAACCAGGCTCCGCCCCTTACCATAACCACCAGTTTCAACACACTACTAACTAACTCAACCAGACCCGCCCCTTACCATAACCACCAGTTTCAACACACTACTAACTAACTCAACCAGGCTCCGCCCCTTACCATAACCACCAGTTTCAACACACTACTAACTAACTCAACCAGGCTCCGCCCCTTACCAGGAGTTCAGAAACACTGACACTGATAGAGAGAAGAACTGTAACATTACACACTAAAGATCAAGACAAAAACAGTCTCATAAAAAATCAGTTTTAAAGCAGCATTTGATTATCGGCCACTTTATAAACTCCCAGGCCAGACTAATCAGATATGATGCACAGATCATCTCAGTTAAGCCCAAGTGGACTCCACTAAACAATATTTCACCGCCTTTCTTGCTCAATATGTTTAAATGATTAAAGATGAACCAGTAACCTCATTTCAGACCTTCTCAAACGCTGAGAGCACAGACTCAGTGCTCTTTATTAAACTCTCCGGCCTCGACGCCACGGACAGGAACTCTGGTTATTTGTTTATTGCTGTTCATTTTAGTAGAAATAATCAGATGCAAGTTTCAGAAATCAGCTGCATGAATGATTTCAACCCTCGAGCCTTACGATTGAACAGACACGTTCATGAACTCATCCATCGGGATTCTTTCCACTTTGAAATGTTTTCACTCAGAAAATACTCACAAATAATCACCAAGAAACATCGAATAAAACTCTAATACTCTAATAATCTTTTTTTACAACGAAGTAGTTTAGTGACAGCGCGGATGAATAATTACCCATCAGCCGACATAAAACACAATCAAACTAAAACTGCACAATGAGCATCAGTTCATCACTAAACTGACTTCAGTCCACTATTGAGCATTAAAGAAATCACTAATACTGTTATTCATCAAGACAGCATTCAACTGATCAAATGTGACAGTAAACACATTTATAATCTTACAAAAGATTCTATTTCAAATAAATGCTGTTTACTATATATTCACACAGAGAACAGATGATTTAAACTGGAATAATATTTCATAATTTTACTGTAATTTTGATCAAATAAAATTTTTACTGTAATTTTGATGAAATAAATTCAGCTTTGATCACAGGAATAAATTCCGTATTAATATATATTCACACAGAGAACAGATGATTTACACTGGAATAATATTTTATAATTTTTACTGTATTTAGGAACAAATAGCTGCTGGTTTGATCACAGGAATAAATCACACTTTATTATATATTCACACAGAGAACAGCTAATATTTTAGGGATATTTACATTTTTTTACTGTAATTTTGATTAAAATAAATTCAGCTTTGATCACAGCAATAAATTCCATATTAATATATATTGACACAGAGAACAGCTGTTTAAATGGGGATAATATTTCATAATTTTTCCTGTAATTTCGATCAAATAAATTCAGTTTTAATCACAGGAATAAATTACACTTTACTACATATTCACATAGAGAACAGCTGTTTACATGGGGATACTATTTCATAATTTTTACTGTAATTTTTCATCAAATAAATGCAGCTTTTAAACGCTAGAGTGCTTAAAAAAACTCAAGTGCATTATAGTGAATATGTATGAGCTTGTTTGTGGCGTACCGCTGTAAGTGACGATCCTGGTGGTCGAATCTCCTTCTCCGAAGCGCGTGATTGGAGTGAGTCGGACCACGTAAGCCTCTGGCCGAATGAGCTCCGTCAGGTTGTGTGTGATTAATTCTCCTTTCTGGATATTTCCCTCCACAGGAATCTCCTGCTCCCACCAGCGCTGCTGCCCCGTCTGAAGGACAAATCAAGCTTAAATCAGGCTCAAATCGGGCTGAAATCGGGCTGAAATCAGATTGAAATCAGGCTGAAATCAGATTGAAATCAGGCTGAAATCAGATTGAAATCAGGCTGAAATCAGATTGAAATCAGGCTGAAATTAGGCTGAAATTGGGCTCAAATCAGGCTCAAATCGGGCTGAAATCGGGCTGAAATCGGGCTCAAATCAGGCTCAAATCGGGCTCAAATCAGGCTCAAATCGGGCTCAAATCAGGCTCAAATCGGGCTGAAATCGGGCTGAAATCGGGCTCAAATCAGGCTCAAATCGGGCTCAAATCAGGCTCAAATCGGGCTCAAATCAGGCTCAAATCGGGCTCAAATCGGGCTCAAATCAGGCTCAAATCAGGCTGAAATCGGGCTGAAATCAGGCTGAAATCAGGCTCAAATCGGGCTCAAATCAGGCTCAAATCGGACTGAAATCGGGCTCAAATCAGGCTCAAATCGGGCTGAAATCGGGCTGAAATCAGGCTCAAATCGGGCTCAAATCAGGGAAAAAACATTGCCTGCATTTCCTGTCAGTCCCTTAAAGGGTTAGTTCAGCCAAAAATGAAATGTCTGTCATTAACTCCTCTCCCTAATGTCGCTCCACACCCGTAAGACCTCCGCTCATCTTCACACACAGTTTAAGATATTTTATATTTAGTCCGAGAGCGTATGCAAGTGTATGCACACTATACTGTCCATGTCCAGAAAGGGAATAAAAACATCATCACAGTAGTCCATATGAGACATCAGTGGGTTAATTAGAGTCTCTTGAAGCATCCAAAATACATTTGGGTCCAAAAATAACAAAAACTACGACTTTATTCAGCATTGGCTTCTCTTCCGCGTTTGTGTTCAATCCTCAAATAAAGATTCAAACGGTTATGAATCAACGAATCGATTCATGATTCGGATCGCCAATATCTCGTGATTTCAGCAGTTTGACACGCGATCCGATTGACACACACACACACACACACACACACACACACACACACACACACACACACACACACACACACACACACACACACACACACACACACACACACACACACACACACACACACACACACACACACACACACTGACCTGTCGTATCCCCAGGCGGTAGGCCATGATGCGGTCCACAGCTCCGGGGTTCATCTGGGTCCACTGCAGCCTGTAGCCGTAAACACGCGGCCGGTTCTGCCACAGCGGGCTGTAGGTGTCGTAATAAAACTCCGGAGCGAATGCTTTCCCTGCAAACACACACACACACACACACACACACACACACACACACACACACACACACACACACACACACACACACACACACACACACACACACACACACACACACACACACACACACACAGGATTTTATCACACTTAGACATAGAATAGTCCTTATTAAGTCATCTTTCCATCCGTCCATCCATCCATCCATCCATCCATCCATCCATCCATCCATCCATCCATCCATCCATCCATCCATCCATCCATCCATCCATCCATCCATCCTCTATCTAATTTCATCCATCCATCCATCCATCCATCCATCCTCTATCTAATTTCATCCATCCATCCATCCATCCATCCATCCATCCATCCATCCATCCATCCATCCATCCATCCATCCATCCTCTATCTAATTTCATCCATCCATCCATCCATCCATCCATCCATCCATCCATCCATCCATCCATCCATCCATCCATCCATCCATCCATCCATCCATCCATCCATCCTCTATCTAATTTCATCCATCCATCCATCCATCCATCCATCCATCCATCCATCCATCCATCCATCCATCCATCCATCCATCCATCCATCCATCCATCCTCTATCTAATTTCATCCATCCGTCCATCCATCCGTCCATCCATCCATCCGTCCATCCATCCATCCATCCGTCTGTCAGTCCGTCCGTCCGTCCGTCCGTCCGTCCGTCCGTCCGTCCGTCCATTCATCCATCCAACCGTCCATCCGTCCATCCGTCCATCTGTCCATCCATCCGTCCGTCCGTCCGTCCGTCCATCCGTCCATTCATCCATCCATCCATCCGTCCATCCATCCATCCATCCGTCCATTCATCCATCCCTCCATCCATCCATCCGTCCATCCGTCCATTCATCCATCCATCCATCCATCCATCCATCCATCCGTCCATCCATCCATCCATCTATCCATCCATCCATCCATCCATCCATCCATCCATCCATCCATCCGTCCATCCATCTATCCATCCATCCGTCCATCCATCCATCCATCCATCCATCCATCCATCCATCCATCCATCCATCCATCCATCCATCCATCCATCCGTCCATCCATCCATCCATCCATCCATCCATCCATCCATCCATCTATCCATCCATCCATCCATCCATCCGCCCACTCTATTCTTTAAAAGCATTTTCATCGGTAGAGCAGTCAATCATCGCTCAGCTCATACTCAGTCTCATTAAAACCCAGAGAGTGAGATTATGGGAGAAAGAAGGATGAAAGTTGGAGAGAAAGATGGATGGCGTGTCTCAGCTCAGCATATGTCATGATCTCCCTCTGCTGAAAGCTCCATTGACTTATTGTCATACAATCTCAGCGTGAACATTAACTAGCGGATGTATCTCATTATCAGTAATTCACCTTAAAATGGAAACTACTCGAGCGCTAAATTAAAGCCAGCACAATGAAACAAAACCCAACAGAGCAGAGCGACGAGCGTGCGGATGTTTATTCGTTTCGTGACATCATCGATCCTGCCGCACATTTCTGTAGTGATGAAATGTGGCGCAGATAAAGTCATTTTACAGTGAATATGTAAATTTTCTCATTGTTTACTCACCTTTAAGTCGGTCTTAAAACAAAAGATGTAGTGGTGCAAAAAACATTGGATTATCATTATATGCACAAGTCAAGTCACCTTCATTTATATAAGCAAGTGAACATTTAGTCCTCAGAGTTGATGTGTGTGAAGCAGGAGAAATGGGCAAGCGTAAGGATTTGAGCGAGTTTGGCCAGATTGTGACGGCTAGACGACTGGGTCAGAGCATCTCCAAAACTGCAGCTCTTGTGGGCTGTTCCCGGTCTGCAGTGGTCAGTATCTATCAAAAGTGCTCCAAGGAAGGACCAGTGGAGAACCGGCCACAGGGTCATGGGCGGCCAAGGCTCATTGATGACCGTGGGGAGCGAAGGCTGGCCCGTGGGGTCCGATCAAACAGACGAGCTACTGGAGCTCAAACTGCTCCAGAAGTTAATGCTGGTTCTGATAGAAAGCTGTCAGAATACACAGAGCAGCTCAGTTTACCTGAGGAACACACGGCCCCAGGATGCACTATGGGAAGAAGGCGAGCCGGCGGAGGCAGTGTGATGCTTTGGCCAATGTTCTGCTGGGAAACCTTGGGTCCTCCATCCATGTGGATGTTCCTTTGACACGCTCCACCTACCTAAGCATTGCTGAGACCATGTTCAGCCTTTGATGGAAACGGTATTCTGGTGGCTGTGGCTCTTCCAGCAGGATAATGCTCCTGACACAAAGCACAAATGCTTCAGGAATGGTTTGAGGAGCACAACGACCAGTTTGAGGCGTCGACTCGGCCTCCAGATTCCCCAGATCTCAATCCAATCGAGCATCTGTGGGATGAGCTGAACAAACAAGTCCGATCCACCTCGCAACTTACAGGAGTTAAAGGATCTGCTGCTAACATCTTGGTGCCAGATACCACAGCACACCTTCAGGGGTCTAGAGGAGTCCACCAGAGACGGGTCAGGAGGACCAACACAATTTTTGCCTGATATTACAGTAAACTTAGCAAAACTTCGATAAATGTATATATTGATTGTGACATATAGGTTATTTTAAGAAAACTTAACTTTAAATGATTACTGTAAGTGCTGTAAAATATGTGTTAATTAGATTAATTAATATTGGGTTTACAATATTAATATACAAATTACTATTGAATTTTATTGTTGTTAATTAAAATATTACTATAAACATTTTTTTAATTCAATGCACACTTTTAGTGACATACTTCAACTTTAGTGCTGCATTTTTAACAAATTAAAAATTATTAACACAGTAATATTATTATTCACAGGCCAATGCAATTTTTATTATTTCAGATAATTTTTTATGTAGACACAACTACATTTTTATCAATTGCCCAGACAACAAGATAATTTAAGTTCATGAGTAAATTTGATTACTTTATCATTTGTCAGATACACGTTTCCAAATAAATAAAAAAGTGTAAAACCTTACAAAAATTTTAAACAAAATATGAATTGTCAACAAAAGATTTTTTGCAGTACATGATTTTCATTTCAGCATGGATTAATATAATAATAATAATTATTAATATTTTGTTTTTGTTGCTTGTAAATACACTGTAAAAAAATATTTAGAAAAAAGTTACCTGGTTGCCTTAAAATTTTGAGGTTATTGAAATTAAAAAATTGAGTTAATACAATGAACATTTTTGAGATTCGACAACCTTTATTCAAATATTATGAACAGATTGTGTAAGCATATTGGGTAATTGTGTGTGTTTTATTTGTGATGACGCAGCCAAATTGTGCTATTTTCATGATTTATCACATTTTTATGTGGTTCAGATACAATAATATTTTGAGTTTCGATTATTAAACCAATTTCCTTCATTGTGCCAACTCAAATTTAATTTCAATAAACTCAAAATTTTAAGGCAACCAGGTTACTTACTTTTTTAAGTTAAACCAACAATATTTTCTGACAGTGTAGTCTATAGTGATTTAGCTGGCACTAATAACATGAAATAGCAGAGCGAGTTCTGTCGCTGGAATGCACACAGGCTCTGAAAGGGTTAAATAACGATATCAATATTGATGATCAGAATAAGCCTTTATTATTGACTGCAGTTGATGACAGGAGTCCTGAAGCGGCAGATGTCCACCGGCCGGCGTCTCGCTCTCCTGCTACAGCTTTGGCTCGATCCTGGATCAATGGAGCCACAGGAAGCTTCTAATCTGGCTTTAAACTGACCAAGATATAAATCTCCAGCTAGAGAAGATCGGAGCCAAGAACACATGATGCCTAAACCATCTCTGAGCGACACCTGAGATCTTCCAGATCATCGACGGATTTAGAATATTAACCTCAGATCTATAGCGGCAATGACAGATCTATCTATCTATCTATCTATCTATCTATCTATCTATCTATCTATCTATCTATCTATCTATCTATCTATCTATCTATCTATCTATCTATCTATCTATCTATCTATCTATCTATCTATCTATCCATCCATCCATCCATCCATCCATCCATCCATCCATCCATCCATCCATCCATCCATCCATCTATCTATCTATCTATCTATCTATCTATCTATCTATCTATCTATCTATCTATCTATCTATCTATCTATCGTTCTATCTATCGTTCTATCTATCTATCTATCTATCTATCTATCTATCTATCTGTCTGTCTGTCTGTCTGTCTGTCTGTCTGTCTGTCTGTCTGTCTGTCTGTCTGTCCGTCCGTCCGTCCGTCCGTCCGTCCGTCCGTCCGTCCGTCCGTCCGTCCGTCCGTCCGTCCGTCCGTCCGTCCGTCCGTCCGTCCGTCCATCCATCCATCCATCCATCCATCCATCCATCCATCCATCCATCTATCTATCTATCTATCTATCTATCTATCTATCTATCTATCTATCTATCTATCTATCTATCTATCTATCTATCGTTCTATCTATCTATCTATCTATCTATCTATCTATCTATCTATCTATCTATCTATCTATCTATCTATCTATCTATCTATCTATCTATCTATCTATCTATCTATCTATCGTTCTATCTATCTATCTATCTATCTATCTATCTATCTATCTATCTATCTATCTATCTATCTATCTATCTATCTATCTATCTATCTATCCGTCGTCCTCACAGAAGAGCAGTGTGTTTGGATCTCCAGAGGTCGGAGTAAATGAATCGTTTGTGATATTTGTCACAGCGAGAACAAACCCAGACCCATTACACCTGCAGAGTCCAGCAGAGATCCCTGTGGGAGGATCCGGGTCCAGATCCGAGGCTAATCTGGAGCTGGATCGCCGCTCGCTCAGGAGTCTGGCAGCCGAGCGACTGACCAGATGGCAGAAATGGCAGAGCGCTGAGGGAGAGTTGATGTCTGAACGATTGGCACATTAGGCATGAGAGCGAGTGAGTAAAGCACACAGCCGCGGGGCTGGAGAGGCCGGCTCCACACACACATCTACACTGAGCTCCAGCCAAAGCTCAGCAGAGGAAAGCCTCATGTAGTGTTGGGTCTGAGGGACAGAGGCCATGATCCTTCCGGATATCAGACATCAGTCCTCATGTCCTCCCATCATATGCTCCTGACACCATCCAGCTCTGAATATAAGGCTGCTTTCACATCTCTAGTTCGGTTCATTGAAAGGAACCAAAATGCAGTCACATGACAACATCCACACCACTCATTGGCCGTGGCGTATTTCCTAAACTGCTTTTCGATTGGTCAGAATTTACGTGTGGGAGAATTCCAACAGAAGAGGCACAGCCAGCAAACTACACACACCTGATGAGAGACGACTGTGGGCTGGTTTTGTCCCTGGCCATAATCTACTACATTGTGTGTATTTACTAGGGGTGTAACGATTCATCTACTACATCGAGGTATGGATTTATATTCCTATGATCCGACTACATCGATCTGTGCTCGGCAAGTTGGCCTTCCGGACGACATATATCGATCTAATATCGTTTTAAAAGGTAATCGATCGATTGTATCGATAACAGGAAATAACGCGTTTGATTTAAGCACGTCAGACTTTATATGGATGTTTTTTCTTAGCACTTTTAATGATAAAGACGTTAAACATTACTCAGTCTGCCTATATGTGACGTCAGCCACGCGCGCCAGCAGCCGCGCAAAGAAAACTAAACATAGCGTGGACAGGATTTATCATGACAGCGGATGACAGAGAAGCCAACGAGCGAGAACTTATCAAGCCACCATTGCAGTCCGGTGTGAGAAAACACTTTGGCTTTAGTAAAGATGGAGATGTTCTAAAGAAGTTGGTCGCTGTTTGTAGTAGTAGCAGGTTCAGAAATGTTGGTTGCACTTTATTTTTGGTATTATTATTATTATTATTTTATATTTGTATTATTTTTATGTTCAAAAACAAAAGCAAAAGTAGCAGGTAAACCTACTGTAAATTAAACCTGAAGAGATGTTAGTTTCACTTTAGTTTTGATATTAATATTGTGATATATTTATTTCGAAAAACAAACAGAAGTAGTAGTAGTAGTGTGTTGGTTGCACTTACTGTACTTTTATTGAAAATGAGAGCAGAAAAGGTTAACTTCCTGTTAATTCAACCTAAACTGTTGGTTGCACTTTATTCAAATAAAATTTGAACACATTTGTCCATTAATTGTTTACTTGTTTGTTTATATCCATAATTAATTGATACCTGGTTCCTTTAAAAACATCAGGAATCTAGGAAACTTCACCTGCATGTATTTATTACATGTATGTCACACTGATTACATTTTTTGGCTAAAAAGTCACTGAATCGATTCGGATCAGATCGTTCTAAATGAATCAATATCGTCCTCGAATCGTATCGACCACCTCACATCTAGGGGTGTGCCAAAAAATCGATTCACAGAAGAATCTAGATTCTCATTTGCAACGATTCAGAATTGATCTGAAATGTCCAAGAATCGATTTAATAAATTAATAAAATCAGCTGGCTGTTTGCCTCTATTTTGTAACTAGCCTACGCGACGTAGAGTCCTGCAACGGCATAAAGTGGCTAAAACGGGTGGATTGTGACATTTATAAAATACACGGGCGTGGATGCGGGCGGATAATTAATTCCGTGCGGGCGGGTAGAAGTGCGCATGAAAAATATGTGCAATATTTCTGTGGTGAGGTGGCAAGCGAGAGACAGGGGCGTGATGGCGAATGAGCGTCAGCTGCGAGCCAATCGGTCTCGAGTCCTCTGAGGGATCTAGGAGGCATAGAAGGACGAGACATCACCAATGAAGGACGAGACATCACCAGTGAAGGACGAGACATCACCAGTGAAGGACGAGACATCACCAGTGAAGGACGAGACATCACCAGTGAAGGACGAGACATCACCAGTGAAGGACGAGACATCACCAATGAAGGACGAGACATCACCAATGAAGGACGAGCGATCACCAGTGAAGGACGAGCGATCACCAGTGAAGGACGAGACATCACCAGTGAAGGACGAGACATCACCAGTGAAGGACGAGACATCACCAATGAAGGACGAGACATCACCAGTGAAGGACGAGACATCACCAGTGAAGGACGAGACATCACCAATGAAGGACGAGACATCACCAATGAAGGACGAGACATCACCAGTGAAGGACGAGACATCACCAATGAAGGACGAGACATCACCAGTGAAGGACGAGACATCACCAATGAAGGACGAGCGATCACCACACATGGATTTGACATTGAGTTGTTTTTATGTTTTATTATGTGTGTGTGTGTGTGTGTGGCAGTTGTCCGTGAGAGGCTGCCCACGTTACTTTCGTTTTGTTTGGTTAAAGTCTTTAAATGTTCTGCCTCCTTCTTCCCCCTCGAACATACTGTATTACAATTTGTCCAAATTACCATTAGACGCAACAACGATATGCCATTTGACCATCACGTCACCACCACGGTGCAACTTCTGTGCCTCTCGTAGCCCAGATGGAGCGAGCGTTGCAGGAGTAGCAATGAATATAGCACTTTCGACATCCATTTCACGATTGTAATAAATGTTAAATGTTAATTAAAAGTAAAGTTGGTGAGTGGAGTATATGAAATAGTTGACAACGAGTCTTTAAAGGCAGAGCCTCTTTCATTAGCCCACTCACGACGCTGTTGATGTTGAGAGAGGTGCAAGATAAAAAATAAAGCATTTTAATTTGAATGATTTTAGCGTGTGTGATTTATGGTGAGCACGGGTCGGGTAACGGGCCAAATATTAACGGGTCTGGGCGGGTGCGGATTTAATTTTGATATTTTCAAAATCGAATAGTTTTGAATCGAAAAACGATTATGAATCGAATCGTGGCCTCAAAAATCGGGATCGAATTGAATCATGAGCTGGTAAAAGATTCCCAGCCCTACTCAGATCGTGATACGAATCGAATCATTGTTAAAACGAATCGGTACACCCATAGTATTTACCACAGTATGCAAACAATACATCGGATGCGACTTGAAAACAACGCTCTAATGCACTGCAGACTTATCTCTGATATGCTCATCTTCCGAAAATACTGCCAGCGATCTATCAGGTAATAATGTCAGCACATCTGGATTAGACCAAAAATGATCAGTACTTTTCGATTGGTTCTGTTGGAGGTCAGATCACGTTCTAACCACAAACGATCCGCTCCAGAGTCCGTCTGAAAGCGAACTGAGACCAGCTCTTCAAGGTGCGCTTGTTTGGTCCACTTTTGGTGCGCACCGAATGTGATCGCTGCGTTCACACCTGACCAAACGAACCGCACCAAAGAGCGAAACCAACTCTAGTCCGATTCAACCGAACTAAAGGAGGGCGGTGTGAGAGCAGCCTAACTCTCACGTGAAACCCAAAAGGAGTCGAGGTCAGAGTGTTGTTGACACACACAGGTCACATGATCAATGATGATTTCTGTGTACTGTATCCATCCATCCATCCATCCATCCATCCATCCATCCACCCATCCATCCATCTCCTATGACATCATAAATCCCGCCCACTCCAGGAAGTGAGGATATAAAGCCCTGGTTAAGATGGTTAGTCTGTGGTCTAGTTACTCTAAGAGCTTATTCTGGGTTAGAGTGAGCCAATGGGCGGAGCCTCACCAGTGACGAGGAAGGTGCAGCGCCCCGGTCCGACTTCGTTGATGATGTCACAGGTGTACTCTCCGTAGCCCTCTCTGGCCAGGCTGCGGATGGCGTAGTCAGTCTCGTCGCGTGAGTCGAAGTGTCCGGCGTGGAGCAGGCGTGACCCGAGCCTCCACTCGAACCGCAACACGCGTGACGGATGGGCTCGCAGAACACGACAGTTCAAGCCCACCGGACGGCCAAGACCCTGGCGGACCTCCTGCCACACCGGCTCCACCGCTGGAGGGTCTGTGCGGAGAGACAGTCAAACACCAACATTACTAGTGCTCATATGCTTAAAACAGTAAAAAAAATTGTAAATAAGAGCATGTTTTATGGTAAGAGGCGGGCCTGGTTGAGTTAGTTAGTAGTGTGTTGATACTGGTGGTTATGGTAAGAGGCGGGGCCTAGTTGAGTTAGTTAGTAGTGTGTTGATACTGGTGGTTATGGTAAGGGGCGGGGTCTGGTTGAGTTAGTTAGTAGTGTGTTGATACTGGTGGTTATGGTAAGAGGCGGGCCTGGTTGAGTTAGTTAGTAGTGTGTTGATACTGGTGGTTATGGTAAGAGGCGGGGCCTAGTTGAGTTAGTTAGTAGTGTGTTGATACTGGTGGTTATGGTAAGAGGCGGGCCTGGTTGAGTTAGTTAGTAGTGTGTTGATACTGGTGGTTATGGTAAGAGGCGGGCCTGGTTGAGTTAGTTAGTAGTGTGTTGATACTGGTGGTTATGGTAAGAGGCGGGGCCTGGTTGAGTTAGTTAGTAGTGTGTTGATACTGGTGGTTATGGTAAGAGGCGGGCCTGGTTGAGTTAGTTAGTAGTGTGTTGATACTGGTGGTTATGGTAAGAGGCGGGCCTGGTTGAGTTAGTTAGTAGTGTGTTGATACTGGTGGTTATGGTAAGGGGCGGGGCCTGGTTGAGTTAGTTAGTAGTGTGTTGATACTGAAGGTTATGGTAAGGGGCGGAGCCTGGTTGAGTTAGTTAGTAGTGTGTTGAAACTGGCGGTTATGGTAAGGGGCAGGCCTGGTTGAGTTAGTTAGTAGTGTGTTGAAACTGGTGGTTATGGTAAGGGGCGGGGCCTGGTTGAGTTAGTTAGTAGTGTGTTGAAACTGGTGGTTATGGTAAGGGGCGGGGCCTGGTTGAGTTAGTTAGTAGTGTGTTGAAACTGGTGGTTATGGTAAGGGGCGGGGCCTGGTTGAGTTAGTTAGTAGTGTGTTGAAACTGGTGGTTATGGTAAGGGGCGGGGCCTGGTTGAGTTAGTTAGTAGTGTGTTGATACTGGTGGTTATGGTAAGGGGCGGGGCCTGGTTGAGTTAGTTAGTAGTGTGTTGAAACTGGTGGTTATGGTAAGGGGCGGGGCCTGGTTGAGTTAGTTAGTAGTGTGTTGAAACTGGTGGTTATGGTAAGGGGCGGGGCCTGGTTGAGTTAGTTAGTAGTGTGTTGAAACTGGTGGTTATGGTAAGGGGCGGGCCTGGTTGAGTTAGTTAGCAGTGTGTTGAAACTGGTGGTTATGGTAAGGGGTGGGGCCTGGTTGAGTTAGTTAGTAGTGTGTTGAAAGACTTTATAACAGGGCAACTTTAACATCACTCTACACTTGAATCATGTATGACATGAAGAGACTCTGCTCCTCATATCAGATAAACTCTTAAAGCATTTCTAGCACCACACACGTGTGTAATAATGTCATACAGACACAGAAACTGATGCAACTCTAAGTGCATTGAAAGAAAGCCTGTAAATAAGATTTTTCATTTTAAATTGCTGAAATGAATTTTCCCGATATCAGTAAACGCCACATAAAGAGAGTTTTAAGCAGCGCCGGAGGACAGGATGAATACCGGAGCACTTAATCTGAGAGGTCGAGTTGATCCGCCTCCTCCAGATTCACTTGACAGAGAATAAAGAATACGATTTTAATGAGCGCTGGGTGCGAAAGGCTAAACTAAACACGTCTTAGGGCATCTGGAACACACACATGCACACACACATGCGTTTGTTTTTGTGACATATGGGGACTCTCCATAGGCGTAATGGTTTTTATACTGTACAAACGGTATTTTCTATCCCCTTACACTGCCCCTAAATCTACCCATCACACACACACACACACACACACACACACACACACACACACACACACACACACACACACACACACACACACACACACACACACACACACACACACACACACACACACACACACACACACACACACACACACACACACACCTGCTGAGCAGACTAAAACAAAAGGTACAAGACAAAGACAGGAAAGAGAACCAGCTGCGATGAGTCAGAAGATGACGAACACACATGTAGGAGTTTTTCTTGATGTAATGAAATAGTTAGTATTTGCTTCCAGAATAAAACATCACACAAGGACAAAGCTTTTACAGAAAGGAAGGACGCACGACGGGTCTCTGCATTAGGGCCGAATGCCGTGGCTCATAATGGGCCGGTGTGGAGTTCTCTTACCGACTCCAGGCTGAATGAGGCAAACGCGGTTCAATCTCACAGAGACGCAAATCTCTCTGCCCTGGGAAATGCGGTTAAAGAGAGCGTGTGCGGCGGCTTCTGATCATCTGGCTGGAGGTTCCCTGAGCTCTGAACGCCACAAACTAAGAGATTTCTCAAAGTAATTATTTTGGAATATTGGAATATATTATGAGTTTTGAGCTTTGTAATAATCGCGATTAATGATTTCATATTTCGGTTTTTGTTCATGCCATTTATGGAGAATAATAAAAAATGTTGTTTACTTGGAATTATATATAATGTTATAAAACAATTTTTAATTTTGTTAGAATAAAAAAGGCACGTGTTTACTTTAATGCTGTGAGAATTATTACTTGATTATTACTATATTAATATAATATAATATAATATAATATAATATAATATAATATAATATAATATAATATAATATAATATAATATAATATAATATAATATAATGTCATATCATATCATATCATATCATATCATATCATATCATATCATATCATTAATATAATATAATATAATATAATATAATATAATATAATATAATATAATATAATATAATATAATATCATATCATATCATATCATATCATATAATATCATATATAATATAATATCATATCATATAGTATCATATCATATCATATATAATATAATATAATATAATATAATATAATATAATATTATATATTATATAATAGTCTGATGAAAGTCACAAACATTGATAATACAATAAAAATAAAATAAAATAAAATAAAATGCTGAAAACTATAGTTTTATAGTATATATTATAGTATAAGTTTCTGGTGAAACTTATACTATAATCTTATTTATTTATAAGCTGTATTACCGATAGATATGGTACTTAATATCCACAAATCCTTTTGGAAGAGTAAAACATCAATCCTGCCATCTGGGCATATATGAGCTGTTCTTCATTAAAGGAGTTCATTTGAGAGATTATATATATATAAAAATCACCATAAATCATTTTGGATGTTTACTGTCCCGTAATATGATCTTGCCGGCTAAAGTCAATATGGTCCCGCAAAAATGGGGCTCTTAATATTTCAGACCGAATGTACAGCGCTGCAGATTAATGGAAGACATGATATTGAGTCTCAGGTGTGACAGGTGTCAATCAATCTTCTAATGGGAGAGAGAGAGAGAGAGAGAGAGAGAGAGAGAGAGAGAGAGAGAGAGAGAGAGAGAGAGAGAGAGAGAGAGAGAGAGAGAGAGAGAGAGAGAGAGAGAGAGCAGATTAAACACCCAAAAAAAAAAAAAACCCCATCAAATTATTAAAAATTAAATTTAACATAAAATGTAAATACAAATCTAGGGCTCGACATTAAGCATGTTCATGTGTTTAGTAAATCGGTCATCCACTTGTCCGAGTAAAAAGTTTGCTTGTCCAGCAACAAAAAAATATATTTTTATTTTATTTTATTTTTTGTGTTGTATGAATTATTCTAAAGCTGTATTCTCACCAGTGTTCAATCAGCTTTGGCATATTTAAATCTGCATATTTGTGATATTTTTACCTTTTATAAAGGGCATTTATCCCACCTAATCTTATTAAATAGAGGCTGTGCTTCAGGTTTCATATTATATTCTTAAATTTGATCTATTCATTAAATTATATTATTACACGGCTCTGTGAAATACTTGATTCTGATTGGTCAATTGCAAATTCCAGCGGTATGTTATTTCCAGATAACACACACCGCTCATCCGGGTACTGCGAGTTATCTTGACCGGTTCTACTTCTGTGCTTAACGCTGGCGCCATCTTGTGGCTTAAACAGCCGTGGCAACAATGGAAGACTTCAAGGCGGGTTTCCTTTATAAAGTTTTAAATATGGATATTTTTCTCACACAAACGCATCGATTGGAATCAGAAGGCTCTATTGGGCTGTTACCAATCAAATGAAATAATTTACATTGAAAAAATACAACTGCATTAAATAAAGTTATGAGATTAGTATTTTTGAATAAACAAATAAGAAATGTTGTAAAGTATGTTTAAAGATGAAACTAAACCACCAGTAGGTGGCAGCAGGTGAGTGAGTCATTGAGTCGGTTCATTCAAACGATTCGTTCAAACGGCTGATTCATTCAAGCATGAGGGAGTCGTTCATGAACAGGTTATTGAATCTTTGATTCAACTGATTCATTCAAACACTGAATCGTTCAGTAACACACACACACACACACACACACACACACACACACACACACACACACACACACACACACACACACACACACACACACACACACACACACACACACACACACACACACACACACACACACACACACAGCGAGACGCGTTATGATCTATTATCGCTGCTGAAATAGAACAAAAACAGTCAATATTGCATCTAAAATGTAAGTGACTTGATGTTAATGAATAGTTTATGGAGCTGTCGTATGACATCAGTGTCATTTTCAGCTGTGATGGTGTTCAGGAAAACACACTCTTGGTCATGTGATGTTGTTTAACCGTATCATGTGTTATAAATATAAAAACTTCACATGTTGAATGTTTAGCTCAGTTTCTCAGTGTCTCGTGTTGTGATTTCTCCTCGAGAGGCTGCGGAGCGTCACATTATATTAACATTATATTACTATCGATCGCCACTTACACTGAGTGAAGGCAGAATCATTCTTGCATTTTTGTCATTCGCTAGTTATTTTTTTGTTATTGGCGTTTTAATCCGCTTGTCCGGTCGGGCAAGTAAAATTCACTTCACTCGCCCTTCAAAAAACCCACTGGACCCGGACAAGCGTTAATGTCGAGCCCTGATTTATCTAATAATTATGCTCAAATAAAAATACAGATACAGATTATTGTCCGATATCAGAGCATCCATAATTTTAATACATGCAATTAAAGACGTTAACATTATACAACAAATAAAATAAAATAATACAATACAATAAAAAAGCTGTATTATATACAAACTGTACTTAAAATCCACAAACTCTTTTTAAATTGTTCAAATCTAATTTTAAACAGTTTAAATAAAGTAGCTTTAAGTACATGCCACTTTTGAAATATTTAGAGCAGTTTTATGGCATTTTTAAATCTACTGTTATTATTGTTCACTAAAATGAAAAATATGTTTAAGAAATTGGTCATTGTAATAAAGTGTGAAATATTTTTTTTATTTAAATATTACATAAAAATCTAAGTAAATTAAGTTATAAAAGTAAGTGTAAGTACTGAAATTACTAAATAAAATAAAATAAAATAAAGTTATATAGAAAAATACCCCCCAAAACAAAATTTTAAAAATAAATAAGTGACAAATCACATTAAATTACTAAAACTATCATTAAATTGGATATAAATATGATGTAAAAATGTATAAATAAAAGCTATAATAGTATACAAATAATACTGACTGAAAACTCAATTGTCTGCAATATTTTGTGTTTAAATTATTAAATAAAACCATTACACGTTAAATTATTTAAACAAATCTTACAATTACATAAAATACAGTCAATATGATTTTAAACAACAGTACAGTCCACTGAACACAATGCACTTTCATCTCTCATAGCTTTAATTATTTTTATCATAATAGTTACACCTAGCAACACCCTAGCATCACTCTCAGCAACTATGTAGCAATACACTTACAACCTCCTTAGTAACCCCATAGCAACCATTCAACTCTTTATCCTCCCGCTCAGCGTACATCAGACAGAGTAGCAGGATTCATTGCTCATTACAGGAGCTCGTGCTTCGCTTTCATATGAAATCATCAAAGTGCATCCTCTCTTCAAAGACAGACAGCAGATTAATCTGAACGCATCACATTAGCAGATGTGTTTCTGCTCATCTCCACTCAAAGCCATTAGTTAGCAGCTGTCACTGTGTATTTTATAATCGACTGCAGTTTGTGTGTCGTACTCGAGTCACGTTCAACCCAACCGATATGTTCATTTACGCAAACACCTCAGAGCCCTTCGGTCTGCTTCTCATCATGATTATTTATGTAGTTCTGAAGCTGTGTGTGAGTCATGTGACGTGTGTGGAGAGCTGACAGCAGCAAACGTACAGTGGCTTCCAGCGCTGCAGTCTACTTCATGTTAGCAGTGCTGGCTAAGGTAACCATCACCCTAGCAAACACATATCGTAGCCACATTCTAAAAACACACCCAGAACACCCTAGCAACCACATATCGTAGCCACATTCTAAACACACCCAGAACACCCTAGCAACCACATATCGTAGCCACATTCTAAACACACACAGAACACCCTAGCAACCACACACTGTAGCAACATTCTAAACACACCCAGAACACCCTAGCAACCACATACTGTAGCAACATTCTTAACACACCCAGAACACCCTAGCAACCACACACTGTAGCAACATTGCAAACACACCCAGAACACCCTAGCAACCACACACTGTAGCAACATTCTAAACACACCCAGAACACCCTAGCAACCACACACTGTAGCAACATTCTAAACACACCCAGAACACCCCAGCAACCACATACTGTAGCAACATTCTTAACACACCTAGAACACCCTAGCAACCACACACTGTAGCAACATTCTAAACATACCCAGAACACCCTAGCAACCACACACTGTAGCAACATTCTTAACACACCCAGAACACCCCAGCAACCACACACTGTAGCAACATTCTAAACACACCAGAACACCCTAGCAACCACACACTGTAGCAACATTCTAAACACACCCAGAACACCCCAGCAACCACATACTGTAGCAACATTCTTAACACACCCAGAACACCCTAGCAACCACACACTGTAGCAACATTCTAAACATACCCAGAACACCCTAGCAACCACACACTGTAGCAACATTCTTAACACACCCAGAACACCCCAGCAACCACCTACTGTAGCAACATTCTAAACACACCAGAACACCCTAGCAACCACACACTGTAGCAACATTCTAAACACACTCAGAACACCCCAGCAACCACATACTGTAGCAACATTCTTAACACACCCAGAACACCCTAGCAACCACACACTGTAGCAACATTCTAAACATACCCAGAACACCCTAGCAACCACACACTGTAGCAACATTCTTAACACACCCAGAACACCCCAGCAACCACCTACTGTAGCAACATTCTAAACACACCAGAACACCCTAGCAACCACACACTGTAGCAACATTCTAAACACACTCAGAACACCCCAGCAACCACATACTGTAGCAACATTCTAAACACACCAGAACACCCTAGCAACCACAAACTGCAGCAACATTCTAAACACACCCAGAACACCATAGCAACCACATACTGTAGCAATATTCTAAACAAACCCAGAACACCCTAGCAACCACACACTGTAGCAACATTCTAAACACACTCAGAACACCCCAGCAACCACATACTGTAGCAATATTCTAAACATACCCAGAACACCCTAGCAACCACATATTGTAGCAACATTCTAAACACACAGAACACCCTAGCAACCACATACTGTAGCAATATTCTAAACACACACAGAACACCCTAGCAACCACAAACTGTAGCAACATTCTAAACACACACAGAACACCCTAGCAACCACATACTTTAGCAACAATCTAAACACACACAGAACACCCTAGCAACCACATACTGTAGCAACATTCTAAACACACCCAGAACACCCTAGCAACCACATACTGTAGCAACATTCTAAACACACAGAACACCCTAGCAACCACATACTGTAGCAATATTCTAAACACACACAGAACACCCTAGCAACCACACACTGTAGCAACATTCTAAACAAACCAGAACACCCTAGCAACCACACACTGTAGCAATATTCTAAACAAACCAGAACACCCTAGCAACCACACACTGTAGCAATATTCTAAACACACCCAGAACACCCTAGCAACCACACACTGTAGCAACATTCTAAAGACACACAGAACACCCTAGCAACCACACACTGTAGCAACATTTAAAAAACAATGTATCGACACTAGGATTTAGACGTGCTAAAATATGTTAACCGAAGCTGACACTTTCGAAAGTTTCAACATACCACATTTTACCAAAGTGTACAACCAGCACACAATCGATCCCAAAATGTATAGCTTGCAATTGCGATAATTTTGATACCTTTTTTGTGTTTTATTCCATGGTAAAATGACTCACTGGGATGTGTGTGAAGATTAATTTTAGTTAGTAGCGGCACAACACCGTTATTTAAACCCCAGCACTCATAGTCATGAATCCTATCACTGCACTGAGTCTCTGGAAATGAAAAAATTATTTGACAAAACTGCTCGACGAAATCCAGATTCCACAGAACTGCAGACAATTCCCTTTCGTCCTTCGACACATCATGAAACCAGTAGGGATGCATTCAAGAATATACAAGCGTAATGCTTTAACACTCAAGAAAAGCCATTTTCATCGCATTCACACTCTCTCCTCAATGGCGCACCAGAGACACTTTATCTCTCCGCGTGATTTCACACCACAAACACAATGATGGCGCGTCCTCAAACACACCTCCTCTTCCCTGAAGACTTCAAGGGACTGACGCTTCAAATCAAATGAGTATAACTGTGCATACATTAAAGGGTTAGTTCAGCCAGAAATGAGATGTCTGTCATTAACTCCTCTCCCTAATGTCGCTCCACACCCGTCAGACCTCCGTTCATCTTCACACACAGTTTAAGATATTTTATATTTAGTCCGAGAGCGTATGCAAGTGTATGCACACTATACTGTCCATGTCCAGAAAGGGAATAAAAACATCATCACAGTAGTCCATATGAGACATCAGTGGGTTAATTAGAGTCTCTTGAAGCATCCAAAATACATTTGGGTCCAAAAATAACAAAAACTACGACTTTATTCAGCATTGGCTTCTCTTCCGCGTTTGTGTTCAATCCTCAAATAAAGATTCAAACGGTTATGAGTCAGCGAATCGATTCATGATTCGGATCGCGTGTCAAACGGCTGAAATCACGAGACATTGGCAATCCGAATCATGAATCGATTCGCTGATTCATAACCGTTTGAATCTTTATTTGAGGATTGAACACAAACGCGTAAGAGAAGCCAATGCTGAATAAAGTCGTAGTTTTTGTTATTTTTGGACCCAAATGTATTTTGGATGCTTCAAGAGACTCTAATTAACCCACTGATGTCTCATATGGACTACTGTGATGATGTTTTTATTCCCTTTCTGGACATGGACAGTATAGTGTGCATACACTTGCATACGCTCTCGGACTAAATATAAAATATCTTAAACTGTGTGTGAAGATGAACGGAGGTCTGACGGGTGTGGAGCGACATTAGGGAGAGGAGTTAATGACAGACATTTCATTTTTGGGTGAACTAACCCTTTAAAGGGACTGACGCTGAGTTTCAAATGAGTTTTACTCCGCATACATTAACTGCCTGCTAACTAAAAGTTAAAATGTTTTTTTGAATGGGTACAGCTGCCTCAATCCCGTCGGATCGACCCGGCAGCCATCCGTTATTATATCTCTGAAGAGCATCGCTGCCTTCAGCTGGAGTAATGCCGTCTGAATGGAGTTCGGTGCCACTCTCGAGATGCTCCTTGAAAAGCAGCCTTTCAGAAAGTACAGTACGTGTCCTTGAAAGCCAGCTTCTCAAAACACACACGGATATTCTGAGAAAACGGAAAGAGCTTGTGTGACTCATAGCGTGGTGGTTTAATTTTCAGGTTTTAATGGATGCGATCATGTGAGGTGTCTTGAGATTTATTAAGGGTGAGATTCAAAACATAGCCAATAAAAATGTGTTTACTTGTAAAAAAACACACAAAAAAAACCTTTTCACAAATCTGGAACGTTCAGCCAATCTCAATTTTAAATATAGCTGCAAGCAGCAATTAACAGGACAAGCACAAGAAGACATGTCATGTGCAACGAGTAATTAAAGAGATTATTTTAGTCAAAATTACTGAAAAATCTACTAGTAATGTGAAGTGACTCTTTTATGCTATTTTAAAGTTTCCAGGTTTGCATGCATCAAAAGGACACACTTTCATTTTCTCATAATATACATTGCACATCACCCCATTGTTCATGATTCTCAAACGACTCGACAGATAAATCAGTCTCCCTAGACCGTTCCTTTCCGTGAGCTGCTGAACTTCAGCTCCGTGCACCCATAGCACCCTAGCAACCACATACTGTAGCAACATTCTAAACACACACAGAACACCCTAGCAACCACAAACTGTAGCAACATTCTAAACACACACAGAACACCCTAGCAACCACATACTTTAGCAACATTCTAAACACACACAGAACACCCTAGCAACCACATACTGTAGCAACATTCTAAACACACAGAACACCCTAGCAACCACATACTGTAGCAACATTCTAAACACACAGAACACCCTAGCAACCACATACTGTAGCAATATTCTAAACACACACAGAACACCCTAGCAACCACAAACTGTAGCAACATTCTAAACACACACAGAACACCCTAGCAACCACATACTTTAGCAACAATCTAAACACACACAGAACACCCTAGCAACCACATACTGTAGCAACATTCTAAACACACAGAACACCCTAGCAACCACATACTATAGCAACATTCTAAACACACAGAACACCCTAGCAACCACATACTGTAGCAATATTCTAAACACACACAGAACACCCTAGCAACCACAAACTGTAGCAACATTCTAAACACACACAGAACACCCTAGCAACCACAAACTCTAGCAACAATCTAAACACACACAGAACACCCTAGCAACCACATACTTTAACAACATTCTAAACACACACAGAACACCCTAGCAACCACATACTGTAGCAACATTCTAAACACACCCAGAACACCCTAGCAACCACACAATGTAGCAACATTCTAAACACACAGAACACCCTAGCAACCACATACTGTAGCAATATTCTAAACACACACAGAACACCCTAGCAACCACACACTGTAGCAACATTCTAAACACACACAGAACACCCTAGCAACCACATACTGTAGCAATATTCTAAACACACACAGAACACCCTAGCAACCACACACTGTAGCAACATTCCAAACACACACAGAACACCCTAGCAACCACATATTGTAGCAACATTCTAAACACACACAGAACACCCAAGCAACCACATACTGTAGCAAGATTCTAAACACACACAGAACACCCTAGCAACCACACACTGTAGCAACATTCTAAACACACCCAGAACACCCTAGCAACCACATACTGTAGCAACATTCTAAACACACACAGAACACCCTAGCAACCACACACTGTAGCAACATTCTAAACACACACAGAACACTCTAGCAACCACATACTGTAGCAACATTCTAAACACACACAGAACACCCTAGCAACCACACACTGTAGCAACATTCTTAACACACACACAGAACACCCTAGCAACCACACACTGTAGCAACATTCTAAACACACACATAATACCCTAGCAACCACACACTGTAGCAACATTCTAAACACACACAGAACACCCTAGCAACCACACACTGTAGCAACATTCTAAACACACACAGAACACCGTAGCAACCACACACTGTAGCAACATTCTAAACACACACAGAACACCCTAGCAACCACACACTGTAGCAACATTCTAAACACACACAGAACACCCTAGCAACCACATACTGTAGCAACATTCTAAACACACACAGAACACCCTAGCAAACACACACTGTAGCAACATTCTAAACACACCCAGAACACCCTAGCAACCACACACTGTAGCAACATTCTAAAGACACACAGAACACCCTAGCAACCACATACTGTAGCAACATTCTAAACACACCCAGAACACCCTAGCAACCACACACTGTAGCAACATTCTAAACACACACAGAACACCCTAGCAACCACACACTGTAGTAACATTCTAAACACACACAGAACACCCCAGCAACCACACACTGTAGCAACATTCTAAACACACACAGAACACCCTAGCAACCACACACTGTAGCAACATTCTAAACACACCCAGAACACCCTAGCAACCACATACTGTAGCAACATTCTAAACACACCCAGAACACCCTAGCAACCACACACTGTAGCAACATTCTAAACACACACAGAACACCCTAGCAACCACACACTGTAGCAACATTCTAAACACACACAGAACACCCTAGCAACCACACACTGTAGCAACATTCTAAACACACAGAACACCCTAGCAACCACATACTGTAGCAATATTCTAAAAACACACAGAACACCCTAGCAACCACACACTGTAGCAACATTCCAAACACACACAGAACACCCTAGCAACCACATATTGTAGCAACATTCTAAACACACACAGAACACCCTAGCAACCCCACACTGTAGCAACATTCTAAACACACACAGAACACCCAAGCAACCACATACTGTAGCAACATTCTAAACACACACAGAACACCCTAGCAACCACACACTGTAGCAACATTCTAAACACACACAGAACACCCTAGCAACCACATACTGTAGCAACATTCTAAACACACACAGAACACCCTAGCAACCACACACTGTAGCAACATTCTAAACACACACAGAACACCCTAGCAACCACATACTTTAGCAACAATCTAAACACACACAGAACACCCTAGCAACCACACAATGTAGCAACATTCTAAACACACACACAGAACACCCTAGCAACCACACACTGTAGCAACATTCTAAACACACACATAATACCCTAGCAACCACACACTGTAGCAACATTCTAAACACACACAGAACACCCTAGCAACCACACACTGTAGCAACATTCTAAACACACACAGAACACCGTAGCAACCACACACTGTAGCAACATTCTAAACACACACAGAACACCCTAGCAACCACACACTGTAGCAACATTCTAAACACACACAGAACACCCTAGCAACCACATACTGTAGCAACATTCTAAACACACACAGAACACCCTAGCAACCACACACTGTAGCAACATTCTAAACACACCCAGAACACCCTAGCAACCACACACTGTAGCAACATTCTAAAGACACACAGAACACCCTAGCAACCACATACTGTAGCAACATTCTGAACACACAGAACACCCTAGCAACCACACACTGCAGCAACATTCTAAACACACACAGAACACCCTAGCAACCACACACTGTAGCAACATTCTAAACACACACAGAACACCCTAGCAACCACACACTGTAGCAACATTCTAAACACACACAGAACACCCTAGCAACCACACACTGTAGCAACATTCTAAACACACCCAGAACACCCTAGCAACCACATACTGTAGCAACATTCTAAACACACCCAGAACACCCTAGCAACCACACACTGTAGCAACATTCTAAACACACACAGAACACCCTAGCAACCACACACTGTAGCAACATTCTAAACACACACAGAACACCCTAGCAACCACACACTGTAGCAACATTCTAAACACACAGAACACCCTAGCAACCACATACTGTAGCAATATTCTAAAAACACACAGAACACCCTAGCAACCACACACTGTAGCAACATTCCAAACACACACAGAACACCCTAGCAACCACATATTGTAGCAACATTCTAAACACACACAGAACACCCTAGCAACCCCACACTGTAGCAACATTCTAAACACACACAGAACACCCAAGCAACCACATACTGTAGCAACATTCTAAACACACACAGAACACCCTAGCAACCACACACTGTAGCAACATTCTAAACACACACAGAACACCCTAGCAACCACATACTGTAGCAACATTCTAAACACACACAGAACACCCTAGCAACCACACACTGTAGCAACATTCTAAACACACACAGAACACCCTAGCAACCACATACTTTAGCAACAATCTAAACACACACAGAACACCCTAGCAACCACACAATGTAGCAACATTCTAAACACACACACAGAACACCCTAGCAACCACACACTGTAGCAACATTCTAAACACACACATAATACCCTAGCAACCACACACTGTAGCAACATTCTAAACACACACAGAACACCCTAGCAACCACACACTGTAGCAACATTCTAAACACACACAGAACACCGTAGCAACCACACACTGTAGCAACATTCTAAACACACACAGAACACCCTAGCAACCACACACTGTAGCAACATTCTAAACACACACAGAACACCCTAGCAACCACATACTGTAGCAACATTCTAAACACACACAGAACACCCTAGCAACCACACACTGTAGCAACATTCTAAACACACCCAGAACACCCTAGCAACCACACACTGTAGCAACATTCTAAAGACACACAGAACACCCTAGCAACCACATACTGTAGCAACATTCTGAACACACAGAACACCCTAGCAACCACACACTGCAGCAACATTCTAAACACACACAGAACACCCTAGCAACCACACACTGTAGCAACATTCTAAACACACACAGAACACCCTAGCAACCACACACTGTAGCAACATTCTAAACACACACAGAACACCCTAGCAACCACACACTGTAGCAACATTCTAAACACACCCAGAACACCCTAGCAACCACATACTGTAGCAACATTCTAAACACACCCAGAACACCCTAGCAACCACACACTGTAGCAACATTCTAAACACACACAGAACACCCTAGCAACCACACACTGTAGCAACATTCTAAACACACACAGAACACCCTAGCAACCACACACTGTAGCAACATTCTAAACACACCCAGAACACCCTAGCAACCACACACTGTAGCAACATTCTAAAAGGCATCAAATTCAAGAATAATTTCACATTTCTACTACATAAACCACCCAATCTGCATACTTCAGCGCTGAAGTACCCCTTTAGGCTGGGGAATTTTGGAAATTCTTCAAGTTGTAAAGGTAGGAAATTTGCAGTGAAAATTGGGAATCATTATTCATTATCATCACTCCTGTCTCTTACGGGGTACCTCAGGGCTCTGATTTAGGGCCGTTACTTTTCTTCCTTTACATCAGGGCTATTCAAATCTTGCCCTGGAGGGCCAACGTGCTGCAGAGTTTAGCCGGCGGCAGTGGCTCAGTGGTTCATGTAGGTTGTCTACAAACCAGAAGGTTGGTGGTTCAATCCCCGGTTCCACCTGACCAAGTGTCGAAGTGTCCATGAGCAAGACACCTAACCCCAGCTGCTCCCGACGAGCTGGATGGCGCCTTACATGGCTGACATCGCCGTCGGTGTATGAATGGGTGAATGTGAGGCAAAATGTAAAGCGCTTTGGATGGCCATAGGGTCTGTTAAAAGCACTATATAAATGCAGTCCATTTACCATTTACCAGAGTTTAGCTCCAACCCTGATCAAACACACCCAGCTGGGATTTTCTAATGATCCTGAAGATATTGCTGAGTATGTTCAGGTGTGTTTTATCAGAGTTGGAGCTAAACTCTGCGGCGCATTGGCCCTCCACGGCAAGATTTGAATAGCCCTGCTTTACATGATTTACCCTATATGGAGTAGAAATGGCATTTCATATAAATTAAAAATGATCTTGTTTTCTGTTTAAATTAATATTATTCTGCTTACCCCATTATTTATTTTAAGCAAAAACTCTCTTCATTTTGAGTTATTTTTCCCAAAACAAGACAATTACTTTCGCTTGTCTAGTAAATACTTCTTGATGTAAGAATTTCTAGATGTTTGGACTAGAAACAAGACAAAAATACTGAGTAAGAAAAGCATTTTTTACAGTGCAACACGTTCAGTTTAGCTCCACGAGTCGGTGGGCGGGGCTACAGAAGCAGGTGGGCGGGGCTACAGAACAGCGTACACATAGAGGCGGTGTTGTACTCTTCTTATACGTCAATGATTAGAGAGCCTTGTTTGCTGGGCCTTATATATATATATATATATATATATATATATATATATATATATATATATATATATATATATATATATATATATATATATATATATATATAATGCTCAAGGGAAAGTTGATTTCTCAACTCATCACCCCTTTAAACTAAATTAAAGTGAAACAGCACTTACACTGCACGATGAGCTCGACCACGGCCTCTCGGGGCTTGACGTTGAAGCCGTTGTACTGGCTAGTCTGGCAGCGGTAGGATCCGCTCATCTCGCGCGAAACATTCACGATCCGCAGTATGCCGTCGTAGCTCTCCATCTGCATGTTTCCATCCGGCATCGGCACCTCTTTATCCGCCCGCGACCACAGGATGATGGGCTTGGGTTTCCCTGAAACAAGGCACTCCAGCTCCACCGTCTCACCCTCCCGCACCGCCAGCGGGGACTTGCCCTGCGGCACAGTCAGGTTTGGGGGAACTAAGAAAGAGAAAAACAGAGGAGGGACTGATATGGGACTCTAGAAAGGAAGCAGACGGGGTCGCTAAAGATGGTCAACGCTGGTGGATGTGTGTGCATGCCATAGAGACGGAGCGTATTTAGGCCACGCCCACACCGGGGGAAAACAAACCAACTAAGGCGCCTCCTTGTTATTTCGGACTTATTACAAGAAACAGAGCAATGTCTAAAAGCTGAAATGCGAGATGGTGTGCAGCACACGTAACTCAGTTTTTATAAGCTGTCAACCCAAAAAAGCGAGCGTTTAAGGAGACAAAAGTGGACACGGGCAATAAGACGTGAAGCTTCAGCCGAAGAATGGCTCAGTTTAGGATCCTGACACTCAGTATGTCTCAGTGTGCAGTAAACATTTAGTCAAATATTCAAATGTCAGATTTATAATATACTATATTTCCTGTCTCTGATGACTTTCCCCTCCGGTGGACGTCGTTCTCAGTGTAATATAACATGTCGCGCTCTGTCTCTAGTGCACTTTTATGTCTTTAAACACTCGTTTTATTTGGGGGTCAGCAGCTCATAAAAACTTCTGGGTTTTTGGTTTTGGTGGCACTTCTGGTTTCTTTAGCTTGTTTTCTGCACACCTCATCACATATCAGCTTTTAGACATTGTTCGTTTTTTGTTATAAGTCAGAAATAACAAGGAGGCCGCTTCCTGCAATAGAAAGTCAATGGAGACGGTTGGTTTGTCCCCCCCCCCCCCGGTGGGCGTGGCTTTAGATTATGACGCGTGCCGCTCTGTCTCTATAGTAACAGTTAGAGGAGCAAATGGGTGGAGCTTATGTGGAGCTCCTCCTCTCTAGACATCCAGTGAGGAGGAGCTAATGTAATTAGGGCCTCATGGGTGGAGCTAGAATATCCGACAACACCCACAACTCTATCCCAGCTCCACCCCATTAGACGTCCAGAGAGGAGGAGCTGTACTTGCCTTTACCTTTGCCGCTCTGTCTCTATGAAAATGAAACCCGACTGATCGAAAATCAAACGACCGAGCGTTTAAACCACAGAGCGTATAAAACAGCCACACGACCGACCAAAGTGCTGTACACAGGATCAGATTTTTTTTTAAACGATAAACCGCTAAAACACAATAAAAGCCAAGGTCAGACCCCAGTTTAAACAAACTAGATCAATATAAAGAAGAAACCACAAAGAGCAAGGTAGAGACTAGGGCTGTGCAATATAGCGAAATTATCGAAATATCGCAAATGTGCATATCGCGACGGCACGCAATATCTGAAGGATTTTAATAGGCTACTTCAACATTGAGAAAAGTGTAAGTTTTAGGTCACACATTGGGCAGAGAATAGATAGGGGACATTACTGTTACTTATGGGACTTGCTTTACGTTAAAAAGAGTTATTAAACGCAATAATTTGCGAAAAACAATAACTAGCAGTCTCGCGCTGTTTGACACACACACCGAAATGTGAACAATTTGTGACACACATTTTTTCTACAACACTGCTGGTCACTTTCAGAAGTTGTAGCGATGCTTTCTTTTCGCAGAAAGAATGTGAAACACAAATGGTTTCATTCTCAGTTTTTTAATAATTTTTAAATATAATTTAAATAGATTTTACACACTAATTGCAATATCGTATCGCATATCGAATATTGCGTTATTGAACAAGATATCTCATATCACATTTTTCTTCAATATCACACAGCCCTAGA
>NC_090186.1:45046926-45061926 GCF_024679245.1 Pseudorasbora parva | reverse complement strand
TCACTCACTCACTCACTCACTCACTCACTCACTCACTCACTCACTCACTCACTCACTCACTCACTCACACACACTTTTTTTATTAGGTTATATTTATAGTTTACGCCGATGACTGACAGATGCGTCTCTCTTGCCTCAATCACTTCTGCGTTCTATATAAACGGCGAATGGAATTGTCGAGTGTAATTTGCATGCAGAGCCACGGTTTTGTTTCTAGTTTTAGATAATGATGATGAAAACCATGGATCCGCAATATCTCAATAGTAAGTTTGACAAAGTCTTTATACAATTAAATGTTATCAATTTAAATCCAGCGACTAAAAAAGTGGAACAGAAACAAAAATTAAATCAGTGCAAGTAAATTTCACAAATGATTGTAAAGAAATGACACACTGAATTAAACATGAAGTTTTGAACTCCAGTGTAGTCTCTGTCTGAGGGATGGGAATTAAATCTCTAATTCTTCATGCGATCGTTCCTGTAGGAATAAAAGCAGTCGATTGCAGAATCATTCAACTGTCAGTAAATGTGAAAGATTAAAGTGTGTCAGTTTTGCGCTGCACTTCCTCAGAACTGAAGCGGATTCACAGAAGCTTGACGTGTCTGACAAGACCAAAAATAAATAAATAAATAAAAGAGCCACAGTCTTCTGAGAGTGACATCACATGATCATCGCCATGGTAACACATCAGCCCATCAATAATAGACTGCTCATGAAACCCCCCAAATCAAACAATACAATATACACACGGACCTTAAGGATACTGTGTTTGACCCTTTCTCCTCCAGAACTGCCTTAATTCTCCGTGGCATTGATCAACAAGCTGCTGAAAGCATTCTTTAGAAATGTTGGCCCATATTGATAGGAGAGCATCTTGCAGTTGATGGAGATTTGTGGGATGCACATCCAGGGCATGAAGCTCCCGTTCCACCACATCCCAAAGATGCTCTATTGGGTTGAGGTCTGGGGACTGTGGCGGCCATTTTAGTTCAGTCAACTCATTGTCATGTTCAAGAAACCAATTTGAAATGATCTGATTTTTGTGACATGGTGCATTATCCTGCTGGAAGTAGCCATCAGACGATGGGGACATGGTGGTCATAAAGGGATGGACATGGTCAGAAACAATGCTTAGGTAGGCCGTGGCATTTAAACGATGCCCAATTGGCACTAAGGGGCCTAAAGTGTGCCAAGAAAACATCCCCCACACCATTACACCACCACCACCAGCCTGCACAGTGGGAACAAGGCATGATGGATCCATGTTCTCATTCTGTTTACGCCAAATTCTGACTCTACCATCTGAATGTCTCAGCAGAAATCGAGACTCATCAGACCAGGCAACATTTCTCCAGTCTTCAACTGGCCACTTTTGGTGAGCTTGTGCAGATTGTCGCCTCTTTTTCCTATTTGTAGTGGAGGTGAGTGGTCCCCGGTGGGGTCTTCTGCTGGTGTAGCCCATCCGCCTCAAGGTTGTGTGTGTTGTGGCTTCACAAATGCTTTGCTGCATACCTCGGTTGTAACGAGTGGTTATTTCAGTCAAAGTTGCTCTTCTATCAGCTTGAATCAGTCGGCCCATTCTCCTCTGACCTCGAGCATCAACAAGGCATTTTCTCCCACAGGACTGCTGCAGACTGGATGCTCTTCCCTTTTCACACCATTCTTTGTAAACCCTAGAAATGGTTGTGTTCAGTCAGCCTAATATATTTAAAACTGGTTTATTTAATTAATTTGTGTTAAAACTACATGAAATATTAGTGCTGGCGTAACTAACGGCAGTGGGTCTGTAGTTCCCAGCATGCTTTGCAAGGGACGGCGTTAGGAGAGAAAATGTACGGATTAAAGTGATATTTAATGTTTTTCAGTAAAGGGAAAGAGTTTATGTTAGTGTTTAATGTTCAGCTGTGTTGGACATTGAGGAGTTTCTGTCATTTTGTGGTTATCATTATCAAGAAGAGTGTGTGTGTGTGTGTGTGTGTGTGTGTGTGTGTGTGTGTGTGTGTGTGTGTGTGTGTGTGTGTGTGTGTGTGTTTAGGGCACTTATACACACATTCATTGGATGTAATTCCTGCTTTTAATTAAATATTTTTTGTTTGTCCAATGAGTTCATTTTCCATTTTATTTTTAAAAATACACTTGTTATTTAAAGTTTTTAAAGGCAAATTAAATTGATAACAGTGTTCACCTCACATAATAAGCTTTTATAAATGTAACATAACATCATTAAGTAAACGGCACATATAAATATTATGTGACAAATTCAAATGTTTTGTGTTTACTCAAATAAATTGTGCCAGCTTTACTTGCATTTTTTTGTTCATATAACTACATTTTTATTTTATTTGTAAAAATCAATATAGTTCTGTGCAACCACTTACCACATATTTTTTAAGTAAATTAATTTTTTTTTGAGAGTATCAAAAGTAAATTTCTTTTTTATGTCAATGCATTATTTTATTATTGTTGTATAAATGCACATTATGCCATCATGGTTCAAGCCAGTCGGTGATGCTCCATCTGACACACTAGCATACGACTGTCACAGACACGCCAGACTCTACATCACGGGATCACAGCGCACACCCTCACCTGAGTTTTAATCACTCACACCTGCAGCCCATCAGCACAGTAATCCCCACAAGCACAAAAGCCATACACACACAGTCACTCGTTGTCCGGTCTCGTTTGCACAATGTACAACATTCCTGCTGCTTACCTAAGGACTCCCTCAACGCAAGTTGCCCGTCTCCAGTGTCTTCCTCGAGTCTCCTTTGTTCTCCAGCATCAAGTGTGTGTGTGTTCTGTGTTCTCCAGCGTCTATCTCCACAAAGTCTCCAGCGTCTCTCTGCATCTCCATCCTATTCACAACCCACCCAGGACTTCTACACTCCAGCACTTCAGTCACGTCTGCTCACAATACTGGTTTTGCTCAATAAACTTTATACTTACCATGTTTGTCTCTGTAGCTCTGTACCGTAACAGAAGACCGGACCACAACCTCGAGCACCAGTATGAGCACTTCCGACCCCTTTCAAGAACTGGTGGATACCGTGCGCCGTGAATTATCCACCGCTTCACCATCACCGGCACCGGCAGCCACTTCCGCATCCACCAGCACCTCTTCCGCGACACCCCTGTACGCCAGTCCCATGGCCAAGCCAGCGCCCTTCTCTGGTTCGGCAGAGGACTGCAATGGATTCCTTTTGCAGTGTTCACTGGTACTGGAGATGCAACCACAACTTTACCCCGGCGATCGATCCCAGGTAGCGTTTATTGTCTCTCAACTGAATGGGAAGGCCTTACGCTGGGCGGAAACGTTGTATGCACAGAATAACCCGATCTTACAATCCAAGTCCAGTTTCGTGGCCCACTTCAAGGATGTGTTCGGCAAACCCGCCTGGGATGTGTCAATTGGAGAGAAGTTGTATGATTTAAAGCAAGATAAGATGGCTATTCATGGGTATGCCCTGCAGTTTCGGACCCTGGCTGCTACTAACGGATGGAGCGAGCAGTCGCTGTTGACCACCTATCGTCAGGGATTGGATCCCTGTGTGCGGTTGCATCTCGCTGCATACGAGGATACCATCGGGCTCAAACGCTTCATCCAGTTATCCGCGTCGCCACTCGTATGCAGTCATGTCTCGAAGAACACCAGCACCAGTTCATGAGCTTCCAGTCCCTCTGTCGACCAGAATCCGTCAGCCCTCCAGAATCAGTAAGCGAACCAATGCAAGTGGATAATCGGGGGCAATCGTCAGACCCCAGTGGAGCAACAGAGACGGCTTGGGAACGTACTGTGTTTGTATTGTGAAGCTGCGGATCATTTAATCACCAAGTGTCCCACTCGTCCTCCTCGTCTCTTGGTGAGTGTAATCCAGCCATCTGAGTATAAGAGTAAACTTTTAACCACTGTAGTGAACCTCATCACTGCCGATGTCTCCTTGCCAGTCTCACCCCTTCCCGACTCCGGGTCCGCAGGGAACTTCATCTCTGGCGCCCTTCAGCTCAAGCTCAAGACGACTCACACCCCGTCCATCCATCAGGTCGAATCCATAATGGGAAGACCTTTGAGTCCAAGGCAGGTGCCCTCCATTGCCGGTCCCGTGCAACTTCAAGTGGGAATTCTGCACATTGAACATTAATTTACTGGTTCTGGACTTAATTTACTGGTTCTGGAGGAGTCCACAGCTGACGTGATGCTAGGGCGCACGTGGCTCGCACACCATAACCCCGTCATCTTGTGGAAGTCCGGTGATGTCCTAAAGTGGGCCGAGTGCTGTTTCTCTTGTTGTATCTCGGCTCTGCCAGTTCCGTCCAAGCCTCTTCCTAGCAAGATTCCAGTGGGTGCCACTTCCATCGAGAGTCCCACTGAACAACGGTCTGTGGAGATTCCCTCCTGTTACGCCCCTTTAGCGGTATGTTCTTTCCTCACCGGGCTTGCAAGTTGCCTCCACATCGGCCATGGGACTGCGCGATTGATCTGCTTCTGGGTAAGCCAGTGTCCAAGGGGAAGATTTATCCCCTCTCCTTGCCGGAGGAGAAGGTTATGGAAGAATACATCCAGGAAGCACTCGACCAAGGTTATATCTGACCATCCGTGTCCCCTGCTGCGTCAAGCTTCTTCTTCGTGGCCAAGAAGGACGGAGGCTTGCGGGCCTGCAAGATCACCGTGAAGTTCCGTTACCCCCTTCCTCTCGTCCCGACGGCGCTGGAACATCTCCGGGGTGCCACTGTGTTCACCAAGTTGGACCTCCGCAGTGCCTATAACCTCATCCGGATACATGAGGGGGACGAGTGGAAGACCGACTTCGTGACCCCTACCGGCCATTATGAATATCTTCGGATCGCCAATGTCTCGTGATTTCAGCAGTTTGACACGCGATCCGAATCATGAATCGATTCGCTGACTCATAACCGTTTGAATCTTTATTTGAGGATTGAACACAAACGCGGAAGAGAAGCCAATGCTGAATAAAGTCGTAGTTTTTGTTATTTTTGGACCCAAATGTATTTTGGATGCTTCAAGAGACTCTAATTAACCCACTGATGTCTCATATGGACTACTGTGATGATGTTTTTATTCCCTTTCTGGACATGGACAGTATAGTGTGCATACACTTGCATACGCTCTCGGACTAAATATAAAATATCTTAAACTGTGAGTGAAGATGAACGGAGGTCTTACGGGTTGTGGAGCGACATTAGGGGGAGGGAGTTAATGACAGACATTTCATTTTTGGGTGAACTAACCCTTTAAAATCCTAATATAAGGTGGGGCCAGTAATGTGCTTAGTTACTGTCCCAGCTCTGCGGATCATTAAGAGCTTCCTTTGTTTCAGTCCTGCAGCTTCTCTGCAGATAAATGAAGTCAAACTCAAAGCAGGAGAACTAATAGTTTCGATTTAGTGCTTTGATAAAGCCAGGAGTCACGATAAAGGACGAAGACAACGCAAGGTTGATTGAACGCGGACAAGAGCCGCTATCTCGGCCGTCTCTCCAAGTCTCATTATCACAGCACATTTAAATGTAACGACTAATGCAAAGATTAATTGCTTGGCGTCAGATAGAAGCATCCAGCTCTCTCTCTCTCTCTCTCTCTCTCTCTCTCTCTCTCTCTCTCTCTCTCTCTCTCTCTCTCTCTCTCTCTCTCTCTCTCTCTCTCTCTCTCTCTCTCTCTCTCTCTCTCTCTCTCGTGCTACAGCTTCATTAAAGCCGAGCAGAATGAAGATTGATTGCGTTTTGCCTCTTGGAATAAAAACGAGGCTGCTCGTCATTCCACGCGCTTCGTCATTATTTAATCCTTCTGCTATCAGAGGCACAAATCTCGGCACTCTCCTCCTGAATAAACCATTAGCTGTGCAGTTTCAAATAAAGAAAAGAATCCAGCGCCTAATGAGCGGGAAAAACACTGTAAGAAGTGACCTCAATTATGAAATGGGGTGCAGCTTAAAGTCACCATGAAATCAAAATCATTTCTTTTTTAATGGAATATTTGCAGTGTTTATCGGTGCACATCATTATTGTGTTAATAATCTTGACTATCTTCATCTCTGAGGATGAGGGCGGGGCCACCTGTCACTCACATGAGATCGGCCAATAGCAAACCACAGCCATCCAATCAACTCCCCATAGACACAATCAAGCCCCGCCCACATTTGTTCTTGTTTGCGATTTACTCGACATACGGCACAATAGAGAAGAAGTGGCTGGTCTAATGCACCATCTTAATCAATTTAAAGTATTGTGAATGAAAGAACTATAATATAAAGTATAAATAACTATATGCGCATACATACAGTATAATCACGTAAAGCAATACATATACTAATATAGCCTCTAAATATAAACTATATTATCGGCCAGCAATATATTAAAAATTTTATACATCCAACTTTATCCGCATACATACATCATACTCTATTAAAGTGATTTATACTATACAGCAAATCCTTGCTGTGTTATTGTTGATATTGTCACAATATACACCGATCAGGCATAACATTATGACCGATATATTGTGTTAGTCCTCCTTTTGCTGACCTGTCTCTGATGGACTCCTCTAGACCCCTGAAGGTGTGCTGTGGTATCTGGCAGCAAGATGTTAGCAGCAGATCCCTTAAGTCCTGTAAGTTGCAAGGTGGATTGATGGATCAGACTTGTTTGTTCAGCTCATCCCACAGATGCTCGATTGGATTGAGATCTGGGGAATCTGGAGGCCGAGTCGACGCCTCAAACTGGTTGTTGTGCTCCTCAAACCATTCCTGAAGCATTTGTGCTTTGTGTCAGGAGCTCTCTCTCTCTCTCTCTCTCTCTCTCTCTCTCTCTCTCTCTTTCTCTCTCTCTCTCTCTCTTTTCTCTCTTTCCTCTCTCTCTCTCTCTCTCTCTCTCTCTCTCTCTCTCTCTCCTCTCTCTCTCTCTCTCTCTCTCTCTCTCTCTCTCTCTCTCTCTCTCTCTCTTCTCTCTCTCTCTCTCTCCTCTCTCTCCTCTCTCTCTCTCTCTCTCTCTCTCTCTCTCTCTCTCTCTCCCCCCCCTCATCCTCTGGCGCTCAGCATTGGACTGTAGGACAGGTGCATTTGGCTCTGCTGTGTTCAAACAGGGCTCATTCTCAGCCCAAACATTTCCACAGCATGAATCCCTGGCAAATGTGCCGCATAATCTCCTCTAAATGCTTTTATTAAGAGCTCTAATTGGTCCTTCAGATGTGCTGGAACTAATCCTGAGAGCAGCCTCCTCACAGGACACGCCCTCAGCTGCCCACGGCCAATCAGCCGACAGCCTCTGTAGAGGACACGCCCTCAGCTGCCCACGGCCAATCAGCCGACAGCCTCTGTAGAGGACACGCCCTCAGCCGCCCACGGCCAATCAGCTGACAGCCTCATCGCAGACACGCCCTCAGTCGCCCATGGCAATCAGCTGACAGCCTCATCCACAGGACACCCCCTCAGCCTCTCACAGCCAATAAGCTGACAGCCTCATCACAGGACACGCCCTCGGCCACCCACGGACAATCAGCTGACAGCCTCATCACAGGACACGCCCTCAGCCGCCCACAGCCAATCAGCTTACAGCCTCATCAGACGACACGCCCTCAGCCGCCCATGGCCAATCAGCTGACAGCCTCATCACAGGACACGCCCTCAGCCGCCCACAGCCAATCAGCTTACAGCCTCATCAGAGGACACGCCCTCAGCCACCCACAGCAAATCAGCTGACAGCCTCCTCGCAGAACACGCCCTCAGCCGCCCACGGCCAATCAGCTGACAGTCTCCTCACAGGACACGCCCTCAGCCGCCCACGGCCAATCAGCTGACAGCCTCCTCACAGGACACTCCCTCAGCCGCCTACGGCCAATCAGCTGACAGCCTCATCAGAGGACACGCCCTCAGCGGCGTGTGAATCAGCTGTGCGTGCGTGAGTGTGTGTGTGTGTGAGCGTGTGTGTGTGTGTGTGTGTGTGTGTGTGTGTGTGTGTGCGTGCGTGTGTGTGTGTGTGAGTGGGCATGTTTTTGTGACATATGAGGACATTACCCATGTCCCCACTTTTCAAAAGGCTTATAAATCACACAGGAGGAGTTTTTATGAGAAAGTAAAAAGGCAGAATGTTTCCTGTGATGGGTAGGTTTAGGGGCAGTGTGTGTGTGTGTGTGTGTGTGTGTGTGTGTGTGTGTGTGTGTGTGTGTGTGTGTGTGTGTGTGTGTGTGTGTGTGTGTGAACCAGCACGGCTCTGAGACTCACCAGTGGTGGACGAGATGTTGACGTCGATGCTGATTTCGGGGATGCCTCCGCCCCGCAGCGCCGCCACACAGGTGTAGGTGCCGAAGTCGGTGAACTTCAGGTCGATGATGTCCAGATTGGTGGTTCCGGGCGAGATGTCGGGGTCGGTTTGGGTGATGACCATCCGCTCCGAGCTCCGCAAGGCCCGGCCGTTCTTCAGCCAGCTGAACTGCAGCTCCTCCGGCGGGGTCGCCTCCACCTGGCACGAAATCTTCACCTCGCGGCCAATCTGGATGTTGTCGTCATTATGGTACGGGTCAGGAGTGATCCAAAATCGACCCTTCTTTAGGGCTGGAACCAAACGATCACAGAGAAACAGATCAGATTACTGGACAAACCTCAGACCTGAGAGAGAATCTATACCACCGATCGAACCGCACCAGAGTGACCAAACACTCTCCTTTATACCAGCACAGCGGCTTCTTATGGGCTTATTACAGTGTAGAGGAAGACTGAAAGATGAGCTTAAATGATTCAAATATTTTTTTGGGTCATTTAAATCAATAAAACATGTAAATATAATATAATATAATATAATATAATATAATATAATATAATATAATATAATATAATATAATATAATATAATATAATATAATATAATATAATATAATATAATATAACAAATTAGAAATGTTTTTTTAACAAATAAATAAGTTTAAATTGCAGTAATGAAATTAAAGGTAGGGTAAGTAAGACTGATCTAAAACACTTTTGTTCAAATTTGTTTAAACTTTCTTTATATGTCAATACATAATTAAAATGCAAGTACTCTGAAAAGGAGAGTATAAAAATCGAGTAACTCTAGACTTTTTAATCTGCAATAAACACCGCTCATTATTTTAGTTCGGGACGAAAGAAGTGATTGGCTTGGGCGACTGTCACTCTCTCGCTACCATGGCGACCACCGCTTTCACTACAGGACCCGCCCACATGTGCGCGCTCGTTTGATTTGAGCAGTTCAAGAGGCAAGAAACCTCTGCAAAATAATGGCAGAGAAAGAGCATTCAAACTTCACAGTGCCGGGTTTTACAGTCAGCGAAGGCAAACAATGCAAAAAAGGAAGACAGTACGAGAAAAGGCAATGCACAGAAAGTCTTTGGATAAACAAAGAAATCAAACGCGAGTAAATATCTGCGTGGCTTTCACACGATGGCGAACAGAGGGACCTGATAAACGCCTCATTGCTGCTGTATTTCTGCTGGACAGGTCATCTTTCATTCTGATTATACATTTTTTCGGTTTATGTTTTCATGAAGCATGTATCAAGAGCACATGAAGCTGCCTAATATAGCTAACATCACATTACTGAGCATAAAGTTACAATATTATACACTTAGCCATTAGTAGAGATGATAAATACTCAATATGTTTAGCTCAAGTTGATCGCTGTTGTGTTGAATTGTGCAAAATGTAACTTTAGATAACACAATGCATGTGTAAGCTAGTGCACCGCATCCAGGACCTGTGGGAGGAGTTTCTGATTAGTCTCCTGCGCTAATGGACAGTTAGAGTGTGTATGAGAGTGGTGTGTGTCATTATCAGGAGCTTCCTCTGGTGATAGCCCTTCTCTGTGAATGATCAGAGCTCTTATTGATTATTTCTCATTCATGTTTGTTTGTAGTTTTCTAAGTCTTATAGTGTACTCATATATTCTATTATATGTTTACTTGTTTCTTTGATCCCTAGACATTCTTTGTTGTGTTAATTTCACTTTAATAAACTAGTTTTCATTAACTAGAAGTGTTGTCCGTTTTCCCCTTTTTATGTTGCAAATTTTAACGAGCGTATGATCGTATGTTTATGTTTCATGAGCGTTGCTAATGTCTGAATGCACATCACAATACGCCTCATATAACTCATATGCAAAATAAAAGGGTGGGGCATTTCCCAAACACACAGAAAGCTCTTGACCAATCACAACACACTGCTCCAGCTGACCAGTCAGAGCACAGAGTGCTTTTCAGAAGGCGGGGCTTCATAGAGACAGGAACTAAACAGAGTTACTGACAGACTGGGAAGAGAGGAGCCGCAACAATGGAGAATATGAGGAATAATCAACATTCAAGCAGGAGAACCGGCTCTAGTGGAGGCAGAAAACATCCTCAGTGCTCTGGCATGAGCGGCGCTCTGTACGCGAGAAGCTAAAGGTGACAGCGGTCCGCTCTGGCGCTCCAGCGGGCCGGAAAGAGCAGCGTCTGTAACTCTCTCAATGAAATACTAGAGAAGCAATCAACATACAGAGAGTCCAGAGTGACCAGATGAGGCCTGGCGGCTTTCACAAGGACACACACACACACACACTTACACACACACACACGCACGCACGGACGCACGGACGCACGCACGCACGCACGCACGCACGCACGCACGCACGCACGCACGCACGCACGCACGCACGCACACATACACACACACACACACACACACACACACACACACATCAGCAAATATTACGATGCATTTTAACTTTCGCTACACATTAAAAGATATAATGCATTATAACATCAATTGTGAACATCTTTATAATGCAAGTTGTTTCCGTGCCAGTGTTTCAGACACACATCTACACTTACACACACACACACACACACACACACACACACACACACACACACACACACACACACACACACACACACACACACACACACACACACACACACACACACACACACACACACACACACACACACACACACACACACTCACTCGGCATGCTCGCGGTTCATGGCATTCTGACGGCCGGATTGTATCTCGCAAACAAAAGAGCAGTCAGAGCGGCGGAGCCTTTTTATCTTTTCCTGCATTATCAGGCAAAACGAGGAGGAGGAGGAGGAGGAGGAGGAGGAGGAGGAGGAGGAGGAGGAGGAGGAGGAGGAGGAGGAGGAGGAGGAGGAGGAGGAGGAGGAGGAGGAGGAGGAGGAGGACGTGAAAAACATGAAGAAAGCAGAAACTAAAGCAGCCTGTCAGAAAACCAACCATATAAATATATACACTGATCAGGCATAACACTGATAATCTCTCCTGTTAGTGGGTGGGATATATTAGGCAGCAGGTAAACATTTAGTCCTCAGAGTTGATGTGTGTGAAGCAGGAGAAATGGGCAAGCGTAAGGATTTGAGCGAGTTTGGCCAGATTGTGACGGCTAGACGACTGGGTCAGAGCATCTCCAAAACTGCAGCTCTTGTGGGCTGTTCCCGGTCTGCAGTGGTCAGTATCTATCAAAAGTGCTCCAAGGAAGGACCAGTGGAGAACCGGCCACAGGGTCATGGGCGGCCAAGGCTCATTGATGACCGTGGGGAGCGAAGGCTGGCCCGTGGGGTCCGATCAAACAGACGAGCTACTGGAGCTCAAACTGCTCCAGAAGTTAATGCTGGTTCTGATAGAAAGCTGTCAGAATACACAGAGCAGCTCAGTTTACCTGAGGAACACATGGCCCCAGGATGCACTATGGGAAGAAGGCGAGCCGGCGGAGGCAGTGTGATGCTTTGGCCAATGTTCTGCTGGGAAACCTTGGGTCCTCCATCCATGTGGATGTTACTTTGACACGCTCCACCTACCTAAGCATTGCTGAGACCATGTTCAGCCTTTCATGGAAACGGTATTTCAACACCAAGGACATCATATGGTGATCCAGTGCCCACAGATAAGATACGCATATGAAACCGGTTCCCATATTATCAAATGCTTCTTCAAGAAGGTCAGTGGGAGACGGTCACCCGCTAGATAAGCACAGTACCTGCGCTCGGTGCTAATTTCTCACAAAACAGCAAATGCTGACCTTTTCACATCAGATAATGGCTTCAGAAGACGCCGCTGACTCTGATCAGGGCTTTTCTCAGCTGGATGAGATTATAAAAATGTCACAGACTCAAAATCAACAACGCAGATGGTGTTTGACTCGGATGTGACCTTCAGATCTGAATCTGGCTGAGAAAAGCTTCCCGGAATCTGCCGACGCAGCACTTTTCCGAGAATACACAGAATGCGGAATAATTTGGGGAAGAGGGAATCTGATTTCTTGAAAGGGAAAATAAATCCAATTTCTCTTAGGGGCAAAATATTCAAATTCCAATTAAAGTCATATTAAAACGCTGACTAAATTATATCTCAATTAATTCAAAGCATCTGTCCTGTGATACAGCGATGAAGGTACAAATATTCTGCTAAAAAATACATCTGTTTCTCTAAAGGGGCGGTGAAATGCTGTTTCATGCAGACTGAGCTTTACACTGTTAAAGACTTGGATTCCCATCCTAAACATAGTCAAAGTTTCAGAAACTAATGTTGGACGTTTGATGGGAGTATTTCTGTGTTAAAAATTCTCCTTCCGGTTTCTCACAAGTTTCGGAGAGTTTTTTTCGAGTATGGGTCGGCTTGACATTAATAGAGCGGAAGGTCCTTGTATGGGCCGTACGGGCTCTTCTCCCGGTAGGGTGCGCGCGCGTGACTAGAGCGAGAGAGGAAACGCACGCCCATACACACTCTCAGCTGCAGATCCAGTCGTCCGTGAACACTTCTGTCGTTCCACTTCCACCGCTCCACTTTATTCCTATGGGTGACGTCGAGCGACTTCAACGCTTCAGCACAGCATTCTGGGAAGGCAGCGCTGCATTTGAACCGATTTGAACGCAGAAATGACGGGAAGCTTCACAACATCGCTTCAGTCGCGTCTCAAAGTGGATCTCCACGGTCACTGCTGTCAGGACTTCACCAAATCATACCAAAGAAGTGTGTTTCTGCCGGAGCGGTCCCAGCGATAAAGGTTCGGTCCTGCTTTGGAAGCAGCCGGTGAGTTAAACTGCTTCAGATGTCTGTGCTGTCGGCTATCGTCGCGTGAGTAAACATCAGTAAACGACACGATCGCGTGCTTCGTCATTCAAATGCGCTAACGGACTCCATTGCTGTTCTCTGTATAACGTTACACTAGTCTGACGTGCTAAACCGTTCTGCTTGCTACTGCTAAGGTTTAGTCTCATACAATAGTCCATAAACCGAATCATGTCCTCATAAACTGAGAGTAAACACACACAAATGTTGACAGGCCACTAAATACAGTCCATACCACAGAGACGGACGTCCTGCTGCTGCTGCTGCTCCTGTTCAGTTTATTTCAGCCTCCGGATCTGATTCTGGATCATTATCTATTAGCTGAGATTGATGGCCATGGGCTTCTCCACGCTTGAGGACGTCACCGCTTTGTTCGCGATCGTTATTCTTTAGCTCCGCCCACTCGATACGCCTCCAAGCACTCGTTTTTTTCCGGAAAGAATGTTCAGGATGGTTCCTCCAGTCTTCAGTGATCATGATCCTTCAGAAATCATACTCAGAGGAGGATTCTTCCTGAACATTCAGCTCTGATCACAGAATATATATATATGAGTTGTTTTGAATTGGCTATATTTTTTGCAGTTAATGACATTCAACAACAATAATGATAATTTAACTACAAAAATATGGCCATAAAACATATAATTGCACAATTATATATAAATATATTTTTTATAAAACAATATAAAAAGATCTGGGCACTGAGGAGACGAGCTGCTTAAGTTTAGGAATAGGAATGTTGTCCATTCTTGTCTAACACAGGCTTCTAGCTGCTCAACTGTCTCAGGTCTTCTTTATCGCATCTTCCTCTTTATGATGCACCAAATGTTTTCTAATGGTGAAAGATCTGGACTGCAGGCTGGCCATTTCAGTGCCGGATCCTTCTTCTACACAGCCATGATGTTGTAATTGATGCAGTGTGTGCTCTGGCATTGTCATGCTGGAGAGAGCAAGGTCTTCCCTGAAAGAGACGCCGTCTGGATGGAGCAGATGTTGCTCTAGAGCTTGGATAGACCTTTCAGCATTGATGGCCTTTCCAGATGTGTAAGCTGCCCATGCCACACACACTCATGAACCCCAGACCATCAGAGATCAGCTTCTGAACTGAGCGCTGAGAACAGCTTGGGCTGTCCTTGTCCTCTTTAGTCCAGATGACATGGCGTCCCAGTTTTCTTGACCTGTAGAGTTTTAGCTGGTGACGGCGAATGGCGCGGTGGATTGTGTTCACCAATGTTTTCTGGAAGTATTCCTGAGCCCATGTTGTGATGTCCATTACAGTAGCATTCCTGTGTGTGATGCAGTGCCGTCTAAGGGCTGAAGATCATGGGCATCCAGTTTGGTTTTGACCCTTGACCCTTACGCTCAGAGATTGTTCCAGATTCTCTGAATCTTTAGATGATATTATGCGCTGTAGATGAAGATAACTTCAACTCTTTGCAATTTTTCTCTGAAAAACTCATTGTGTCGTTGCTTCAGAGTGTGTGTTTCAGAGTGTGTGTTTCAGAGTGTGTTGTGTCCTCTACACTAGATAGTGTGCACACTACAAAGAGCCGTTGCATCACAAATACAACAAACCCACGGTAAACTTCCATGAGGACGCTCTGCACAAACACAACTTTCACGCTTATGCATATCCCATGAGCTTCTGCTGGGTGTGGAGAAGGGTTTTATTTGGCTAACGGAAATAGAGGCAGGATAAAGCAGAAAGACACACATACACACGCACACACACACACACACACACACACACACACACACACACACACACACACACACACACACACACACACACACACACACACACACACACACACACACACACACACACACACACACACACACACACACACACACACACACACACACACAGGCTAAAGCAGAGAGACACGCAGCT
>NC_090186.1:45026926-45041926 GCF_024679245.1 Pseudorasbora parva | reverse complement strand
CATGTGAACAATCGGAAAATTTTCAACAATTTGAACAACATATTTTAGTATTATGGCAAAGCATCAAAAATCTGGTAACATGAATGAAGTGTGTGCCATTTCATGCTAAATTAGTTTTTTAAGATGCTATGTGTAGTTTTGGTTGCAGTGCTTCATTTTGCAAGATAAATGAGGAATTTTGCAGTTTGGGTGCGTGGTTTTGTAAATCGTGTTAAGGATTTAGATAAAACCAGCCTAGTTTACAAAATTGTGTGTTAGCAATTGGAAAAAACAGTAGTAGTAAAGGAGCGGGGGGCAACCTAAGGCAGGAGACACACTGCAAGCGTTTTTGACTGTCTCAGTTTGTGTGTTTGTGTTGGGGTTTAGAGTATTTATTATTTCCCACATTGATTGCACACGTCTAGTGCAATTTTATGTTTTTTTCTTTCATTAATATAGTGTATACTTTTTTCTTGATTTACCCCGAATGAATGAAAGTGAAATGTGACAACATGCCCCATAGGTTCACGTGCATAAACTCCGCAGATCGTAGTGTCCGTCATTTGAGAAGCATAATGCATAAAGCGTTGCTGATTGTGAGGGGTAGCCTAGCGCTTATTGATGTGAAATTGTTTTTAGTGAGAGAGTGATATTTTAAGAAGATTTTGCAGAAGGACAGGAACTTATGAGTCGGTTTGTTTCTAACAGTGAGATGTTTACGTGTTATAAGTGCTACTCTTTAGCGATGTTTTCTACATCATCGGATGCTTTCTCAACTGATGTTTTCTCATTTTTGTTATTTTGTTACTGAGAGGAAAGCACAGCACAAATTTACTCATCTAAATGCTGCCGGCATCAGGATGTTCACTAACAGTATACATCATATTGCCAAAAGTATTGTGCCGCTCCTCCAGATCTCTGAGTTCAGGTGTTCGATCTCTTCATGGCCACAGGTGTATAACTCCAGCTCTCGGCCTGCAGACGCTTCTACACACATTAGTGAAAGAATGGGTCGCTCTCAGGAGCTCAGTGAACTCAAGCGTGGGGCCGTGATAGGCTGACACCTGTGCAATAAGTCCATTCCTGACCTTTCCTCACTACTAAATATTCCACGCTCAACTGTTAGTGGGATTAGAACAAAGAGGAAGCCATTGGGGATAACAGCAACTCAGCCACGAAGTGTTAAATCCCAGAGCGGGGTCAGCGCATGCTGAGGGTCACAGTGCACAGACGTCTCCAACTTTCTGCAGAGTCAACCGCTCCAGACCTCCAGACTTCTGTGGCCTTCAGATGAGCTCAAGAACAGCGGAGAGAGCTTCATGGAATGGGTTTCCATGGCCGAGCAGCTCATCCAAGCCTTACATCACCAAGAGCAATGCAAAGCGTGGGATGCGGTGGAGTAAAGCAGCCGCCACTGGACTCTAGAGCAGTGAGACGTGTTCTCTGAGCGACCAATCACGCTTCAGTCTGACAATCCCATGGACGAGTCTGGGTTTGGCCGTCGCCAGGAGAACGGGACTCGCCTGATTGCAGTGTGCAGAGTGTAAAGTTTGGTGGAGGGGGGGATTATGGGGTGGGGTTGTTTTCAGGGGTTGGCCCCTTAGTTCCAGTGAAAGGAACTCTTAATGCTTCACCAAGACATTTTGGACAATTTCATGCTCCCAACTTTGCGGGAACAGTTTTGGCACGGCTAGCCTAGAAATCTAGACACACCCTAGCGGCAGCAAATCTAATCTGCCGCGAGTATCGTCTAGCAACTCTCAATACACGTCTGAGCTGTAAAAACCAAACTCTGGTCGGGCCAATCACATCGTGTATAGAGTCGGTGGGCGGGGCTTAACATAATGACGGCCGAGTTGCGCTTGCGTGCTTCTAGTAAACACAGAAGCTGGCGAACAACGGTTTTTCAAATCAGCTTTGACCGCAACTCTAGAACTCTTGGAGTTAAGCTTTTCTCTGAGAAAAGAACAAAGAACGGCACTGAAGTCATTCTGAAGAAGGGAAGATGTGTTCAGAGTTTTGGTAACCAGATACAGTGAATGTTTAATCTGTCAACTAGCTCTGCTTCACCTTCATTGCTCTGATTGTTGTGTCCAGTTGCGTGCAGAGGGAATATGAAAGACAACCGTTTATCCCGCCCCTCGAATTGAGCCGCCAATGGTGAGTTTCCAGACCAAACATCTCAGTCCATAAAGACATGGATGAGGAGTTTGGTGTGGAGGAACTGGACTGGCCTGCACAGAGTCCTGAGCTCAACCCGATAGAACAGCTTTGGGATGAATTAGAGCGGAGACTGAGAGCCAGGCCTTCTCGTCCAACATCAGTGCCTGACCTCACAAATGAGCTTCTAGAAGAATGGGCAAAAATCCCCATAAACACACTCCTAAACCTTGAGGAAAGCCTTCCCAGAAGAGCTGGAGCTGTTAGAGAGGGTGGGCCGACTCCAGATTAAACCCCACGGGTTAACAATGGGAAGCTCATGTGTGTGTAAAGGCGGGCGTCCCAAAACTTTTGGCAATATAGTGTATCTCAGTATTTCAAATTTCTTAGTACCCCTAAGCAAAGAACCAAAAAAAAAAAAAAAAAATTCAGAAGAACCTTACCTGTTTTATTGGTCAGTCTGAAGACGACTTTGCGGTCAGCGATGCCGCACACGTTCCTGACAGAGGCGATGCAGCTGTAATTGGCATAGTCCTTGGGTCTTAGGTTCTTCAACTTCAGAATCTTTGTTTCCCCCTGGAGCTCAGAACGAGAGATGGAGAGAAATGTATGCAAATGTGTGCTTTGTGCTCCATATAGAAAAGATGCAGCAGAACTGGATGCAAGCAGATTATTAAGCACATTTACTGTCAAACATGTCAGCCAGGGCCGAAACCACCACAGGCATTGAGAAGGAGGATGATAATTAAAAAAGGCCTGTTATTCTTCATGCTGCTCTGTTTATTGACAAAAAGGTTTTTTTAGGGTCGGCTGCCTCAGCACTCATCAATTTCATGACGAGTGAGAGGACTAATCAAATCAAAGAAGGCGGAGCTTCACTGTTCACAGATTGCAAATATGAATTCCAGGTGGCGCTTCAGTTTTAATGGCGAAAGAGTCTGAGGTAAGACAATATCAGACAACTGTGTTACGATAGAAGTGTTAAAAGACCAACAGTTATGCAAACTACTTGACTTTTGTTACAAATTATGAAATGAATGTGGCAAGATGAAAAATATTTTGTTGTTTTGTGTTTTCAATATATTAGGCATATGAATAAGAGTGAATTTACTTTGTTTCTTTATTGCCTTAAATCTACTTAAAACCTTTTACAAAACGTTTTAAACAGGGTTATAATAGTTTACTGAAACTGAACATAAAACATAAAAAACACATTTGAGTTGCTTGAAATTAAATAAACATTAAGTTAAAATTTGATATAAAAAACACGAACTTACTTTGTTTCAGCTCATTTTTTTTATAACTTGATACTAAAATAATTGTACTAAAATAAAAATAAAAATACAACAAATTTACTAAAACTTTAAATTAAATGAAAACAAAAAATATACAGTATTAAAAAAATAGTTCAAAATATTGATCATCTAGAGCTACTGGAGTGCCTCAGGGCTCAGTGCTGGGACCGCTTCTCTTCTCCATCTCCATCTCATCACTAGATCTGTCCTTCAGAAACATGGTTTCTCCATCACTGCTATCATCTAGAGCTACTGGAGTGCCTCAGGACTCAGTGCTGGGACCGCTTCCCTTCTCCATCTACATCTCATCACTAGATCTGTCCTTCAGAAACATGGTTTCTCCATCACTGCTATCATCTAGAGCTGCTGGAGTGCCTCAGGGCTCAGTGCTGGGACCGCTTCTCTTCTCCATCTCCATCTCATCACTAGATCTGTCCTTCAGAAACATGGTTTCTCCATCACTGCTATCATCTAGAGCTGCTGGAGTGCCTCAGGGCTCAGTGCTGGGACCGCTTCTCTTCTCCTTCTCCATCTCATCACTAGATCTGTCCTTCAGAAACATGGTTTCTCCATCACTGCTATCATCTAGAGCTACTGGAGTGCCTCAGGGCTCAGTGCTGGGACCGCTTCTCTTCTCCATCTCCATCTCATCACTAGATCTGTCCTTCAGAAACATGGTTTCTCCATCACTGCTATCATCTAGAGCTGCTGGAGTGCCTCAGGGCTCAGTGCTGGGACCGCTTCTCTTCTCCTTCTCCATCTCATCACTAGATCTGTCCTTCAGAAACATGGTTTCTCCATCACTGCTATCATCTAGAGCTACTGGAGTGCCTCAGGGCTCAGTGCTGGGACCGCTTCTCTTCTCCTTCTCCATCTCATCACTAGATCTGTCCTTCAGAAACATGGTTTCTCCATCACTGCTATCATCTAGAGCTACTGGAGTACCTCAGGGCTCAGTGCTGAGACCGCTTCTCTTCTCCATCTACATCTCATCACTAGATCTGTCCTTCAGAAACATGGTTTCTCCATCACTGCTATCATCTAGAGCTGCTGGAGTGCCTCAGGGCTCAGTGCTGAGACCGCTTCTCTTCTCCATCTCCATCTCATCACTAGATCTGTCCTTCAGAAACATGGTTTCTCCATCACTGCTATCATCTAGAGCTACTGGAGTACCTCAGGGCTCAGTGCTGAGACCGCTTCTCTTCTCCATCTACATCTCATCACTAGATCTGTCCTTCAGAAACATGGTTTCTCCATCACTGCTATCATCTAGAGCTGCTGGAGTGCCTCAGGGCTCAGTGCTGGGACCGCTACTCTTCTCCATCTACATCTCATCACTAGATCTGTCCTTCAGAAACATGGTTTCTCCATCACTGCTATCATCTAGAGCTGCTGGAGTGCCTCAGGGCTCAGTGCTGGGACCGCTTCTCTTCTCCATCTCCATCTCATCACTAGATCTGTCCTTTAGAAACATGGTTTCTCCATCACTGCTATCATCTAGAGCTACTGGAGTACCTCAGGGCTCAGTGCTGGGACCGCTTCTCTTCTCCATCTCCATCTCATCACTAGATCTGTTCTTCAGAAACATGGTTTCTCCATCACTGCTATCATCTAGAGCTGCTGGAGTGCCTCAGGGCTCAGTGCTGGGACCGCTTCTCTTCTCCATCTCCATCTCATCACTTGATCTGTCCTTCAGAAACATGGTTTCTCCATCACTGCTATCATCTAGAGCTGCTGGAGTGCCTCAGGGCTCAGTGCTGAGACCGCTTGTTACGTCTGCGACGTATTTTGGTGGTTTTCCTTCTCTTTCTCTCCTTTTATTGTTCTCAGCTGTCATTTATTCTTAGGTTCGTGATTGGTTGGTTTGCCCATCAATCATCATTTGTCCAAGAGAGATCCCTCCCAAGGAACCAATCAGAACTCATCTCACCTGTATAAAGACCTGGAAACAACTGGAGGAAGAGGGAGGCGTGTTTTCTTTCGTTTGTTTTGACAATTTGTATCTACTTTCCCCGATTGATAGTTTGGTTTTGAAACTTTGTTCACACTGCTCATTTCGGACCCTGAGCGATGGGATAGTTTCAGCATGTCACGTGACCTACATAATACAACACGTAGTATTTGAAATTGTTTATACACACCAGGTAAGGAGCGGTTGCCACCTTCTGTATTTATGTTTGTTAGTTAGTGTAGCTTAGTTGGTTTAGGTGTTTATTTATGTCTTTATTTTTAAGATAGTTAAGTACTTCAATTGATAAGTTAGCTGGTTTTTGTTTTGTTGATTTCTTTGCTTTAGCACCGCTCATAGTCCCACGCTTTTTGTTCTATCTTTTTGTTTTACTATTTTGTGTATATATATATATATATATATTCTGTAAATATTCTTTTCTATGATCACTATATTACTTTGTAAATCAATCGGGTGTTTGTTGGTTTATTTATGATTTTTGAAATTACTAAAAGAGTTAAAAGTTTAAATCTGCCTCTGCCTGATTCATATTGTCATACATTTATCAGTAACTGAACCCATTCTATTCTTTCATTTCATTTTACTTTAATACATGTTACCAACCCTATTACTCCTAGACATATCTTTTTTTTAGGGAGACGTAACACCGCTTCTCTTCTCCATCTCCATCTCATCACTAGATCTGTCCTTCAGAAACATGGTTTCTCCATCACTGCTATCATCTAGAGCTACTGGAGTGCCTCAGGGCTCAGTGCTGGGACCGCTTCTCTTCTCCATCTCCATCTCATCACTAGATCTCTCCTTCAGAAACATGGTTTCTCCATCACTGCTATCATCTAGAGCTGCTGGAGTGCCTCAGGGCTCAGTGCTGGGACCGCTTCTCTTCTCCATCTACATCTCATCACTAGATCTGTCCTTCAGAAACATGGTTTCTCCATCACTGCTATCATCTAGAGCTACAGGAGTGCCTCAGGGCTCAGTGCTGGGACCGCTTCTCTTCTCCATCTCCATCTCATCACTTGATCTGTCCTTCAGAAACATGGTTTCTCCATCACTGCTATCATCTAGAGCTACTGGAGTGCCTCAGGGCTCAGTGCTGGGACCGCTTCTCTTCTCCATCTCCATCTCATCACTAGATCTGTCCTTCAGAAACATGGTTTCTCCATCACTGCTATCATCTAGAGCTACTGGAGTGCCTCAGGGCTCAGTGCTGGGACCGCTTCTCTTCTCCATCTACATCTCATCACTAGATCTGTCCTTCAGAAACATGGTTTCTCCATCACTGCTATCATCTAGAGCTACTGGAGTGCCTCAGGGCTCAGTGCTGGGACCGCTTCTCTTCTCCATCTCCATCTCATCACTAGATCTGTCCTTCAGAAACATGGTTTCTCCATCACTGCTATCATCTAGAGCTACAGGAGTGCCTCAGGGCTCAGTGCTGGGACCGCTTCTCTTCTCCATCTCCATCTCATCACTGTCAAACCTCTGCAAATGATCCAGAATCCTGCAGCAAGAGTGGTCTTTATTGAGCCGAAGAGAGTGCATGTCACACCCCACCTCATAAGCCTGCACTGGCTGCCAATCACGCTCACATCAATTTCAAGACATTAATGTTTTCCAACAGAACAACCACCGGCTCTGCACCCCTATACCTAAACTCACAGACTTATGTGGCCTCTACGTTCAAGACATGATGACGGCCTCACTGCTATCTTTTAAACAACCAGCTGACCTGCAGGAAAATGATTTAGCGTAACCTAGTTTCTTACGAGGGATGTGATGTATCAACACTTCAAAAGCCAAGTGCCAGTTTTCACAGTGCCAGTGTTGTAGTTTGATCGCATGACCCAGTTTCCCCATCAGACCCGAGTTCAAGGAGAGTGTGTGTGACCGAGAGCTGTGAAAGTGCACCAAGATCTCTCAAACTCTGGGAAATGACTTCTACATGTGTGTGAGTGAGTGTTACTGTAACCCAGTGCACATACGCTCTCATTTCACCATAGTACTGCATGATGAGGATGATGAGGCTTGCATTAGCCACATGTTGACTACAGATAAATATTGAGCAAATCTGTCACAAGCAGTGATGCATTAGAGGACTAGCAAACTAATCCATCCCTGGAGCCCAGCTGCACGTTATCTCTCATTTCCATCTTTACTGTAACGGTTTGAGCATCTGAAGATGATATTTCATGGTATATGGTTGAAGATATGGCACAGTTGTAGGTTTATGCATTAAGTCTGGATGTTTCAGTGGTTACTGCTCAGTGCACTAAATATTTATTATAAAAATGTAAATGCATGCATCTTTGAATTGCATCTAAAACTTCCATGCATTTGTGTTACACAAATTAACTAATAAACTAAATGTGATGTATATTTGTCAGTCATAAATAAATTAAGTATTTCTGTAACTTACTGTGTTTTAAATACACAATACGTTTGTTTATAGATTTATCATCCATATTTCCATATGCAAAAAAGATATTTGTTTACTATCACTATTTTAGTTTATTTTTAATTTTAGTTTAGTTAAGTACATCAACTTAAACTCAATGGAAATGATACATGTTGCTTAAATATTTTTTTATATAAGAAAGTTTTAGCAATTTTCTTTTGTTTTTATCACTTCTAATACTTTTTATATATGTCTATAAGTTATTGGTTTAAAATGAGAAATGTTAACTTGGCTAGAAAGTGAAACTTTTAAAATATTTTATTTAATTTCAGTTAACTTTATGGTTTTAGTTAGCTGAAATAACCATGTTAGAATACATTTTAACAGACTAAATTCTCCCAATGAACATAATTATGTTAATTCTAATGAGTGCATTTAAAAATATGATTATTCAAATAAAATCAAACAGATGCAAATAATAAACTATGCAATGTTTTCGTCGTTTGCTGACAAATATACATTATAATGCAAGTTCATATGCAATTCAGATCTTAAATTTAGGCCTACATGTGTTTTGAGTGTGTTTACAACACTGAAAAAAAGCTTTTCTTACTCAGTATTTTTGTCTTGTTTCTAGTCTAAACATCTAAAAAATCTTAAAACAAGAAGTATTTACTAGACAAGCAAAAGTAATTGTCTTGTTTTGGGAAAAATAACTCAAAATGAAGAGAGTTTTTGCCTAAAATAAGATAAATAATCTGCCAATGGGGTGAGAAAAATAATCTTAATTCAAACAGAAAACAAGATTATTTTTCTCACCCCATTGGCAGATTATTTATCTTATTTTAAGCAAAAACTCTCTTCATTTTGAGTTATTTTTCCTAAAACAAGACAATTACTTTTGCTTGTCTAGTAAATGTTTCTTAATGCAAGAATTTTTAGATGTTTGGACTAGAAACAAGACTAAAATACTGAGTAAGAAAAGCTTTTTTGGCAGTGTAAATGAAAGTGACAGCTTTTAAACCCTAATATACAAAAAGAGAAAAAAACAGTGCATAAAGGACGTGTTCGCTGTACATTATATCAAGAACTTTTCAAAGTATGAGGAATGCATGAGTAAATGGATGCGATGCTCGAAGGCATCGCCGACAGCTTTTATCAGCGCCGCGAGTTCATCATTAATCTGTATCTCATTACCGTTCCACTGCAAATCCATTCACTGCGACGCGACCGAGCTGCGTTCCTCATTTCAAAGCCACCTTTGGAATTTTAATTTGTGGGAGCGATAAATGCGTCCGCGACGCCTTATCGTGTTTTGCCACCGCATTACGGCACCGAGATGCAGGGGGTCTTTAGGCCCATCGGTCCTGAGGCTTGTAAAGCATCTTCCCATCCGAGCGAGACACAGAGCGACTGGCTTTGATGTGGCGTCCCACTCAGCACAGTAGATTATAATATCAGACAGATAGCACTGCGCCAGTCCTCACAACTAAGAGCTTCCCTGGCTTTCATATTCCGGCGATCATTCAGCCTCTCCCCAAACCTAATTTCATTAGGTGGACGCCGGCACCTCTGTCTGTGTCACCTCCTCGTCTGAGTCTGCCTGATATCGGCGCTCGCTGTCCTCGCCATTCGCCTGTCAAGCTCCTGATGGGAAACCAATTGGAATAAAAAATCCCCAAACGAGATCAGAGAGACAGAAAGAACGAACGTGCCTAAATAGGAGGAGTGTGTGTACGTGTGCTGAAGAATAACAGTTTTATCCTTGAACTTTGACGTTTGTGTGTTTGATTATTATACGCATATATCTGCATTCTAAGAAGAAAAGGTTCTATATGGAACCTGAAAGGTTTAGATTTAGTTCAGTAATTTTGTCTTAATGAATTTTTTTATTTATATTACATTTAATTAATTAAAATGCTCATGAACATACCTTATGAAATAACCTGTTAAACATGAATGTATTATGCAATCACTTAAGAAATGTTTTCTTATATAGAACCTTTTTGGCATAAAGCGTTCTTCAATATCGATTCGAGAACCCTAGAGTTCTGTATAGAACCTTTTTGGCGTAAAGCGTTTGTAACGAAGTTCGTAGATTGGAAGGAAGGAGGCGGAAACCGGCAAACGTTCAACCCTTTTTAATTCAAAATAAATAAACAAAACGAAAGTAAATACGCGGGCGGCCCCTCACGGACGACTGCTCACACAAACATAATAAAACTTACACAAAACTCAACATAAAGTTCCAGGCCTGGTCCTCTCTCGTCCTCCGCTGCCTTTGCTCCTCCTTTTATGCTCCCGTCACTCGGCCGCGAGACAAGACCGGTGTGTCACACAGCTGGCACTCATTAACACTCGTCACCGGCCCGCTCTCGCGGTCCCTCGCCCCGCTGCTTGTCACACCACAGCGTTCTTTAAAATTGAGTCGAGAACCCTAGAGTTCTGTATAAAACCTTTTTGACATAAAGCGTTCTTTAAAATTGAGTCGAGAACCCTAGAGTTCTGTATAAAACCTTTTTGACATAAAGCGTTCTTTAAAATTGAGTCGAGAAACCTAGAGTTCTGTATAAAACCTTTTTGACATAAAGCGTTCTTTAAAACTGAGTTGAGAACCCTAGAGTTCTGTATAGAACCTTTATTGCTTACACTTTATATTGATATTGCATTAATTATCAGTAACTTTGCAACTACATGTCAACTTATTCCACTAACCCATAGCATAACTGTCTACTAATACTCTAATGAGAGTTAGTTGACATGTAACTAAAGTAAAGTTGTAGTTACTTTAGTTAGTAAAATGTCTTAATTGGACTATCAAAAAAAAAGAAGAAAATTCATAAAAATCAATAAATAGAACACAAACACAACGAACGTTCTGTCAAGGTCCTCTCAAAGTTATGAACAAACGTTTTTTCCAGTTCCGTTAATAGAACATTATTTTTGAGTTATCTAGTCTTTAATAATGTTCTTATTATTTATACAAACCTGATTCCAAAAAAAGTTGGGGACACTGAATAAATTGTGAATAAAAACAGAATGCAAAGATGTGAAAGTTTCAAATGTCACTATTTTATTCAGAATACAACACAGGTGACATATCTCAAATGTTTAAACTGATATAATGTATAATTTTAAGGGAAAATAAGTTGAGATTTAAAATGTCATGCCATCAGCACATCTCCTGAAGTTGTGCCGTGGCCATGTTTACCGCTGTGTGTCATCCCCTCTTCTTTTTATATCAGTCTGCAAACGTCTGCAGACTGAGGAGACGAGCTGCTCAAGTTTAGGAATAGGAATGTTGTCCATTCTTGTCTAACACAGGCTTCTAGTTGCTCAACTGTCTTAGGTCTTCTTTATCGCATCTTCCTCTTTATGATGCGCCAAATGTTTTCTAGTGGTGAAAGATCTGGACTGCAGGCTGGCCATTTCAGTGCCGGATCCTTCTTCTGCGCAGCCATGATGCTGTAATTGATGCAGTGTGTGGTCTGGCATTGTCATGTTGGAGAATGCAAGGTCTTCCCTGAAAGAGACGCCGTCTGGATGGAGCAGATGTTGCTCTAGAGCTTGGATAGACCTTTCAGCATTGATGGCCTTTCCAGATGTGTAAGCTGCCCGTGCCACACACACTCATGAACCCCAGACCATCAGAGATCAGCTTCTGAACTGAGCGCTGAGAACAGCTTGGGCTGTCCTTGTCCTCTTTAGTCCGGATGGCGTCCCAGTTTTCCAAAAAGAACTTCAAATGTTGATTTGTCTGACCCCAGAACAGTTTTCCGCTTTGCCACAGTCCATTTTAAATGAGCCTTGGCCCAGAGGAAACGCCTGCGCTTCTGGATCATGTTTAGATATGGCTTCTTCTTTGACCTGTAGAGTTTTAGCCGGCGACGGCGAATGGCGCGGTGGATTGTGTTCACCAATGTTTTCTGGAAGTATTCCTGAGCCCATGTTGTGATGTCCATTACAGAATCATTCCTGTGTGTGATGCAGTGCCATCTAAGGGCTGAAGATCACGGGCATCCAGTTTGGTTTTGACCCTTGACCCTTACGCTCAGAGATTGTTCCAGATTCTCTGAATCTTTAGATGATATTGTGCACTGTAGATGAAGATAACTTCAAACTCTTTGCAGTGTTTATCTGAGAAACTCCTTTCTGATATTGCTCCACTATTGTCCGCCGCAGCATTGGGGGAATTGGTGATCCTCTGCCCATCTTGCCTTCTGAGAGACACTGCCACTCTGAGAGGCTCTTTTATACCCAATCATGTTCCCAATTGATCTAATAAGTTGCAAATCCAGCTGTTCCTTATATGTACATTTAACTTTTTGCTACCTGTCCCAACTTTTTTGAAATGTGTAGCTCTCATGAAATCCCAAACGAGCCAATATTTTGCATGACATTTCAAAAAGTCTCACTGTCAACATTTGATATGTCATCTATATTCTATTGTGAATAAAATATAAATTTATGAGATTTGTAAATTATTGCATTGCTTTTTTATTCACAATTTGTACAGTGTCCCACTTTTTTGGAATCGTGTTTGTACATCAATCATGGAATGTTGTTTTGAAACATTTTATTTGGATGTTTTACATTTTTAAATGTATCAGGAATGTTCAGAGAACATTTAAAAGTAACATTCCCTTTATTTTTGCAAAATGGAATGTTCATTTAAGACATTTTGAACATTCAAGAATAAAGATCTCTTAACTGTAATAAAACGTGGCGTGAGCGAGCCTGAATCTTCAGTGCCTACCATGACACACGTTAAACAGAAACAGACAGACAGGACGAGTTTGAGGACGCCAAGCCGACGCAGGGAGGGAGACGATTACTAAAGCTGTTCTCATGACAACTACAGCGAAAACAACACGAGCTCCTGAAGGCTTCCACTGACACACGTTCTCTTTTCTCGCCGGCCTAAAGCGTCAGTGAAATGGTGAGGTGATGTTTAGCGACAAAGCAAATGCAAAAAGGCTTCAGACACAGCGGATCGGTGCGCTTTTCTGAGGAGCTGCTGAGGGAAGAGCTGATTATCATCTCGTGCTGGTTTACATTCACACTGAGCTGTAGTGGAAAACCCGCTAACAGTCCTCACTTACTCTTGCCACAACTAATTAAAGTCTAGTTCCAGTTCAGCAACACACACGTATTTAATTAAATACATTGCAAAAAATGCTTTTCTTACTCAGTATTTTTGTCTTGTTTCTAGTCCAAACATCTAAAAATTCTTAAAACAAGAAGTATTAAGTAGACAAGCAAAAGTAATTGTCTTGTTTTGGGAAAAATAACTCAAAATGAAGAGAGTTTTTGCTTAAAATAAGATAAATAATCTGCCAATGGGGTGAGAAAAATAATCTTAATTCAAACAGAAAACAAGATTATTTTCCTCACCCCATTGGCAGATTATTTATCTTATTTTAAGCAAAAACTCTCTTCATTTTGAGTTATTTTTTCCCAAAACAAGACAAAAATACTAAGTAGGAAAAGCATTTTTTGCAGTGTACTTGACTTTGTACTCCAACCAGCAAAAACATAATAGAAAGTACCATAGTTTTACCATGCTTTCTTGGATTTATATAGTAAAAATTATTATTCCAATGTAAAATTCCAATGGCTTTACTGTCAATTTTAATCAGATTAAAGTGTCCTTGATTTAAAGAAGTATAAATTGTACAGTTAGAATAATTAACCTATTCTAATAGCTAGTAAATTTCACAAAAAAATACAAACACACTCAAGACAGTATTTTCTTGTAAAACGTATTACAACCATCTGTTTTATTAACCTCAAAAATTATGTTTTGAAGTGGTGGTTCCGTGTTTTTTTTCTAGGCTTGGTTGTGTTTATGGGGTGCAGTATAACATGTCTTAATACTTCTTCTTTTCTTTTTTAAACGCTTTTTTAAAATGCTTCCTTCTTCTATGAAGCCCCTCCCTCTGAAAAATGCAATGGTGTTAGATTGGTCAGATGGCCAAATGTAGTTTCCTGCATTTTTTAATTGGCTGAAGCACAGGTAAAGGCCACGCCCCTTCCCATTACGGGCAGAAGTCACATCTGCGGAGACTAGCGAGGGTTTATGATGTCACCAGCCCAGGAAGAAGCTCGTTGTAGTCCAAAGCGGCCATTTTTGTAGGCAATAAACTGCCGTAACTTTAAAAGACAATATCTCCGTTTGCAGTGAACTTTCAGCGCTGTAACTTTGCAGAGACTGTTTATGCTCAGGCAGCGACATTACACACTAATTAGCATATTCAGGTACTTCAAAGAATATCATTCACTTAGAATACATACAAAGTCCTTCCTCAGTATTTTTGTCTTGTTTTCTAATTTCAAGGTCAGAAAAAAATATATTTTTTAGATATTTGATCTTGTTTTAAGCACAAACTCCCTTCATTTTGATGCATTTTTCACAAAACAAGACTTCATATATTCAGTCATTCTGCTTCTCCAGTAAATGCATCTTGATTTAAGAATGTTTAGATGTTTGTACTGGAAAACAACAGCATTACCGCAGTACACTCTTAGAAGAAAAGGTTCTATATAGAACCCTTTTTAAGTGCCAAAAGGGGTCTCTCTTGTCATTATTGAAACTTTTTAGCATAAAAGGTTCTTTGGAGTTGAGTACACTTCATTAGGTTCATTGGGGTTCTATATAGAACCATAGGGTTCTTTACTCAAATCCAAAGAACCTATTATGCTAAAAAGTTTCAATAATGACAAGAAAGACCCCTTTTGGCACTTAAAAAGGGTTCTATATAGAACCTTTTCTTCTAAGAGTGTATATATAAACTTTATTACATGCTCTAGGCCCAACAACAAGACATACAACATAGAAAATAAAAAAACAAAACAAAACAAAACAAAACAAAACAAAACAAAACAAAACAAAACAAAACAAAACAAAAAACAAAACAAAACAAAACAAAACAAAAAACAAAACAAAAGGCATAGATACATTCACACATACAGACATACTTTGATTCACGAGAGCCTTACCCATACCAATGTACTTTCAGCAAGGGTTATATTCTTACCTGGGTAAAGAAGGGCTCGTAGATCTCCACACCTTTATCGGATCCCTGCGAGAGAACGTCTCGCCCTCGGTGCCAGCTGTAGCGGATGGGAGGGTTTGAGTTCGCCACACAGCGCAGAAAAACTGTCCGCTCGTAGTAGAACTGCTCTTTTGCTTCACCTAT